>NC_041384.1:168249523-168329125 GCF_002162155.2 Triticum dicoccoides
CGGGCCAGTGCTCCTCTGTGTGTTGGTCCAAACTAGAGCCCCTTGCAGCGCCACCTCGGGGAAACTCGAGGGCTGGTTTTAGTTGTACGAATTGCTAATCCGGTGTGCCCTGAGAACGAGATATGTGCAGCTCCTATCGGGATTTGTCGGCACATTCGGGTGGCTTTGCTGGACTTATTTTACCATTGTCGAGATGTCTTGTAACCGGGATTCCGAGTCTGATCGGATTGTCTTGGGAGAAGGAATATCCTTCGTTAACCATGAGAGCTTGTGATGGACTAAGTTGGGACACCCCTGCAGGGATTTGATCTTTAGAAAGTCGTGCCCACGGTTATGGGCAGATGGGAATTTGTTAATGTCCGGTTGTAGAAAACCTAAAGCTTAACTTAATTAAAATGAATCGACAGAGTGTGTGTCCGTGATGGTCTCTTTTCGGCGGAGTCCGGGAAGAGAACACGGTCTCATGTTATGCTTGATCGTAGGTTGTTCTAGGATCACTTCTTGATCATAGTTCATCGACCGTGCCTTTGCCTTCCCTTCTCGCTCTCTTTTGCATATGTTAGCCACCATATATGCTAGTCGCTTGCTGCAGCTCCACCTCATACTTTTACCCTTCCTATAAGCTTAAATAGTCTTGATCGCAAGGGTGTGAGATTGTTGAGTCCCCGTGACTCACAGTTTACTTCCAAAACCAGACGCGGCGACCGATGATACCGCTCTAGGTGATTCGACTGAGCTCAAGTGGGAGTTCGGTGAGGACTCAGGACGATACTACGTTTCCTTTCCAGACGATCAGTAGTGGTGCCCAGTTGGGGCGATCGGGGACTTTGTCGCATTTGGGGTTGTTCTTTATTTTGGTTCCGTAGTCGGACCTTGAGTGTATCTGGATGAATGTAATGATTTTTATGCTATTGTGTGACGTGGCGAGTGTAAGCCAACTATGTACTCCTTTTCCTTATTCATTACATGGGTTGTTGTGAAGATTACCTTACTTGCGACATTGCTTACAATGCGGTTATGCCTCTAAGTCATGCTTCGACACGTGGGAGATATAGCCGCATCGTTGGCGTTACATTGCAGCTGTAGAACTTATTGGAGACTTCATATCTCTCAATCTGGGCATTTGCTTGAAATATTAACTTAAACTCCTGGAACATCTCATATGCTCCATGACGTTCAAAATGTCGTTGAAGTCCCGGTTCTAAGCCGTAAAGCATGGCACACTGAACTATCGAGTAGTCATCAGCTTTTCTATGCCAGACGTTCGTAACATCTGGCGTTGCTCCTGCAGCGGGTTTGGCACTTAGCGGTGCTTCCAGGACGTAATTCTTCTGTGCAGCAATGAGGATAATCCTCAAGTTACGGACCCAGTCTATGTAATTGCTACCATCATCTTTCAACTTTGCTTTGTCAAGGAACGCATTAAAATTTAACGGAACAACAACACGGGCCATCTATCTACAACAACATAGACACGCAAAATACTATCAGGTGCTAAGTTCATGATAAATTAAAGTTCAGTTAATCATATTTAAGAACTCCCACTTAGATAGACATCCCTCTAATCATCTAAGTGATCACGTGATCCATATCAACTAAACCATGACCGATCATCACGTGAAATGGAGTTGTTTTCAATGGTGAACATCACTATGTTGATCATATCTACTATATGATTCACGCTCGACCTTTCGGTCTCGGTGTTTCGAGGCCATATCTGCACATGCTAGGCTCGTCAAGTTTAACCTGAGTATTTCTACGTGTGCAAAACTGGCTTGCACCCGTTGTATGTGAATATAGAGCTTATCACACCCGATCATCACGTGGTGTCTCGGCATGACAAACTTTGGCAACGGTGCATACTCAGGGAGAACACTTGCACCTTGAAATTTAGTGAGAGATCATCTTATAATGCTACCGTCAATCAAGCAGAATACGATGCATAAAGGATAAACATCACATGCAATCAATATAAGTGATATGATATGGCCATCATCATCTTGTGCCTTTGATCTCCATCTCCAAAGCACCGTTATGATCACCATTGTCACCGGTGCAACACCTTGATCTCCATCGTATCATCGTTGTCGTCTCACCAAATATTGCTTTGACGACTATCGCTACCGTTTAGTGATAAAGTAAAGCAATTACAGGGCGATTGCATTGCATACAATAAAGCGACAACCATATGGCTCCTGCCAGTTGCCGATAACTCCGTTACAAAACATGATCATCTCATATAATAAAATATAGCATCATGCCTTGACCATACCAAATCACAACATGCCCTGCAAAAACAAGTTAGACGTCATCTACTTTGTTGTTACAAGTTTTACGTGGCTGCTACGGGCTGAGCAAGAACCGTTCTTACCTGTGCATCAAAACCACAACGATATTTCGTCAAGTTAGTGCTATTTTAACCTTCAACAAGGACCAAGCATAGTCACACTCGGTTCAACTAAAGTTGGAGAAACTGACACCCGCTAGCCACCTGTGTCCAAAGCACGTTGGTAGAACCAGTCTCGCATAAGTGTACGTGTAATGTCGGTCCGGGCCGCGTCATTAATACCGCCGAACCAAAGTATGACATGCTGGTAAGAAGTATGACTTGTATCGCCCACAACTCACTTGTGTTCTACTCGTGCATATAACATCTACGCATAAACCTGGCTCGGATGCCACTGTTGGGGAACGTAGTAATTTCAAAAAAAATCCTACGCACATGCAAGATCATGGTGATGCACAACAACGAGAGGGAAGACTATCGTCTACGTATCCTCGTAGACCATAAGTGGAAGCGTTATGAGAATGCGGTTGATGTAGTCGAACGTCTTCACGATCCGACCGATCCAAGTACCGAACGCACGGCACCTCCGAGTTCAGCACATGTTCAGCTCGATGACGTCCCACGAACTCTGATCCAGCAGAGTTTTACGGGAGAGTTCCATCAGCACGACGGCGTGATGATGGTGATGATGTTGCTACCAACGCAGGGCTTCGCCTAAGCACCGCTACGATATGATTGAGGTGGATTATGGTGGAGGGGGGCACCGCACACGGCTTGGAACAATCAACTTGTGTGTTCTCGGGTGCCCCCTGCCCACGTATATAAAGGAGCAAGGGGGAGGCCGGCCGGCCCTTGCAGGGCGCGCCAGGAGGGGGAAAGGAAGGAGGAGAGGGAGAAGGAAAGAGAGGGAGGAAAGGGGGCCGGCTCCCTAGTCCAATTCAGTTTGGGCTAGCGGGGCCGCACGCCCTACCTCCTCTCTTCCACCACTTGGCCCATGAGGCCCAATACTTCTTCCCCGTATTCCCGTAACTCCCTGGTACTCCGAAAAATACCCGAATCACTCGGAACCTTTCCAATGTCCGAATATAGTCGTCCAATATATCGATCTTTACGTCTCGACCATTTCAAGACTCCTCATCATGTCCCCGATCTCATCCGGGACTCGGAACTACCTTCGGTACATCAAATCACATAAACTCATAATATCGATCGTCACCGAACGTTAAGCGTGCGGACCCTACGGGTTCGAGAACTATGTAGACATGACCGAGACACGTCTCCGGTCAATAACCAATAGCGGAACCTGGATGTTCATATTGGCTCCTACATATTCTACGAAGATCTTTATCGGTTAAACCGCATAACAACATATGGTGTTCCCTTTGTCATCGATATGTTACTTGCCCGAGATTCGATCGTCGAAATCTCAATACCTAGTTCAATCTTGTTACCGGCAAGTCTCTTTAATCGTTTCCGTAATGCATCATCCCACAACTAACTCATTAGTTGCATTGCTTGCAAGGCTTATAGTGATGTGCATTATCGAGAGAGCCCAGAGATACCTCTCTGACAATCGGAGTGACAAATCCTAATCTCGATCTATGCCAACTCAACAAGTACCATCGGAGACACCTGTAGAGCACCTTTATAATCACCCACTTACGTTGTGATGTTTGGTAGCACATAAAGTGTTCCTCCGGTAATCGGGAGTTGCATAATCTCATAGTCATAGGAACATGTATAAGTCATGAAAAAAGCAATAGCAGTAAACTAAAACGATCAAGTGTTAAGCTAACGGAATGGGTCAAGTCAATCACATCATTCTCCTAATGATGTGATCCCATTTATCAAAATGACAACTCATGTCTATGGTTAGGAAACATAACCATCTTTGATCAACAAGCTAGTCAAGTAGAGGCATACTAGTGACACTCTGTTTGTCTATGTATTCACACATGTATTATGTTTCTAGTTAATACAATTCTAGCATGAATAATAAACATTTATCATGAAATAAGGAAATAAATAATAACTTTATTATTGCCTCTAGGGCATATTTCCTTCATACACATCACTAGCCACTTGGGTATTACCACAATGAGTGGGTCGGGCTAACAATGACCCATATCCATTGTACATTTGAACCATCTAACTAAACGTTGTTTGTTAGCTCTAAATTGTCTTTTCAAATAAATAAAATGTACCCTTTTTAGATGTTTTGAAATATATAACTTAGAAAAAAATCTGATATTTTTTATTTAGTAGTGAAATAAATAATGAAACTTTACTAAAAGTACAAATATTCCAACCAAGCCTTGACTATATTTTTCTTTGCTCCATTTGCACCTTCATTTTCCTTTTCTCCCCGCTCAACAAAGGTTAATAGCTAGTGACAGGACGAATCGGCACTAGTATAGTGGCAAGTGGAGACAATATGTGCTCAATTAAGTGGTAAAGTTGCAGTTGGGATTTTATTAATCCATGTAGGATATTAGAGTTGCATATATATTCATTAAGAAATAAGATGATAGCACGCCATACCTGCATGAATCGACTTAAAATCTAATTGGTATAAGGATCATCAACACAAAATTCAGCGATTCTAAAAGATGACAACCAAACCCAGCCTAGATTAGAGCAAAAGAAACAATATGAGACGTGAAAGTGAGACTCATTCATTATAAAGCTCGAGACGCAACAACACGAGCCAAACACGACTACAATAATGATGGTTGCGACTGATGCATAAACATTACATAGACATATAGGGCACTAGTCTTGATCCAAACTATTTGCACCAGTACCCACCCAAAGCCGATGAAGATACCGCAACCCAGACCATAAAAGGGGGGCATCGAGGAGGCTGGACACAAACCCAAGGAGGCGGACCAAAGGGCGCGTGTGAGAATCGAGGAAGATTGTTGTCTTACATGAAAAGATTCATGAGCTACACTCGAAGAAATTTGATGGAGTTATCTTAATAGTGGATTTTTAAAAATTCTACAAAAAATTTAAATGTCAATTCTTGCAACAATGTATGCGCATGAAAGGCTTCCCGATAAAATGGTGTCGGTGGATTGACTCATTAGTCACAGGAGGCAAAGTGGGTGTCAAGGTAAATAATGGCATTGGTCACTATTTCCAAACACAAAATGGATTCCGACAAGGAGACCCTTTGTATCCTATTCTTTTCAACATTGTGGCATATCTTCTTTGTTTATTTAAGCAGTTATCCAGTCTCAAGATTAACTTCCACAAGAGTGAACTCTTCTACTTCAAAAATGCCAAAGAAGAACAGAATTACTACACACAACTGTTTGGTTGTGAGTGGGGATCTTTCCCCTTTAGATATCTTAGTATCCTAATGCATTTACGTAAACTTCTTAATAAGGAATAGAATGTATTAAGGATCGCTTCGAGAAAAGGTTGATTTTTTGGATCGATAAGCATATGTCTTATGGGGAAAGGCTCACTCCAATCAATGTTTTTCTCGCAAGTTTACCTATGTTCATGTTATCTTCCTTTGAAATGCCTAAAGGGGTAAGGAAAATATTGGATTACTACAGATCTAGATTTTTCCTGAAATTTGATGAACAGAAACATAAATACGGTCCGACGAGGTGGGATGCCATCTGTTGCCCTAAATACCAAGGGGGGTTTGGGGTGCAAGACTTCGAGATTGAAAAAAGTGTGTTGAGCAAATGGCTATACAAGATACTTACGAGGACGAAGTTTGGCAAGAATCACTTAGGAACAAGTACCTTCATTTTAAATCCTTCTTTGAGGTTCATGCAAAACCAACTGACTTGCTTTTCTGTAAAGTCCTGATGGAGGTCGAAAATGATTATTTTTTCACAGAGGGATGTTTGTCCTAGGCAATGGCCTATCTACTAGGTTTTGAGAAGATACAAGGCTAGGAGACATGCCACTAGCCATGCAATACCCTCGTGTCTATGACATTGTGCAGCTAAAGGATGTCCTTGTTGCCCCTGTGATGGGTCAGCTGCGGTTGAATTTTGCCTTCAGAAGGCCACTGATTGGGGAAAATGGACAATCCGGTTAAACCTTGTTAAAAGGTTGATGACGGTCAACCTTTCACATGAATCGGACACATTTCATTGAAAGTCGACTACTTCTTGTGCCTTCATAGTCAAATCCATGTATACAAACCTCATCAATGACGGACAACCTTTCCACCACAAATATATTTGGAAAATGGAAGTCCTATTGAAAATAAAAATCTTCATGTGGCATTTAGATGGCAAGATCATCTTGACAAAAGATAATATAAAAAAAGATTGGCAAAGATGCACTTGCACAGAGTGTTGCTTTTGTGGTGAAAGTAAGCGTTGCTTTGTGGTGAGGAGTCCATTCAGTGTCTATTGCTTCACCGCCCACTTGCCAAGCTATTATGGCGATCTGTTCATATAGTTTTTAATCTACCTCCAGTCACAAGTCTCGGATCGGTATGAAAATTTGGGCTTTACTTTGGGCCATTGAGAACATTTGTAACGATTGTATTTTTAGCAGAAGGAAAGTTCTAAAAAAATTGCAGATTATCTTCAAGGCCATCAGTTGGATCCATACGTGACCGTTACTATGCAAGGAAGAGGATTGGGAGCCCACGGTCTTTGGGTGCAATTGATACGAGATGGTCTCTCGGGATTTGTTCAACCAATTTAGTTGGTGGGCTACTAGTAGGATTTGTGATGTATGAGATTCATTTTTCTACTATTGCTTTTTATTTGCCCTTTGGCAACTATGTGTGGCAGTTATTATGATCAGATATTGACCTCTGAAATAATCGATAAAAGGTTATATGAACCACCCGATGTAGAGGCCGAGGGGTATTCCCTCCTTTCGAAATATATTCGTTTCCGTCAAAAATCGTACTGTAATTACTAGTGCTATTCCTCGATGACAGGTCTACGATACCTCACTCTTTCTTTAGATGGAAGTAAGCACGGTTTTTGTTCCTGGTTGGTTATCTTTGCACAATTTCAACTCCGAGCCCCTTCCCCATCATTCTTGAGATTTGTTGGTTCAAGTCCCAGGAAACGAGGTAGTCCATCAACTTCGCAATTTAAGATAATAACGACTACGTTGACTGGAATCGTAGTAGGAGTATATAATTCATCACAAACCACACCTAGTCGCACACACGTATTCAGTTCCCTCCCTTCTACAAGCTGCTCCGTGCATGAGACCGCGTTCTACCGAACATATTTCAGCCTAAGCACAAGTGCTCGTCATAATTGCCTAGACAACCATGGCGAAAGCACGGCGGTTCGTCGTCCTCGCGCTCAGGATCGCGACGGCGGCGGCGGCCGGCGTCGCGGCGATTGTCATGGCGACGAGCCACAAGACGACCACCGTCTTCGGCGTACAGGTGCAGGCCAAGTTCCAATACACGCCGTCGTTCGTGTAAGTATCTATAGCTGCTGCTCCCAGCTGTTTCCATGTCATCGTGCCGGCTGTGTCACCAAGAACGAACGAAACGCCGCGCGCGCGCGCGTGCCTTGCAGGTTCTTCGTGGCCGCCAATGTCGTCGCGTGCGCCTACAGCCTCCTCGCCATCCTCGTGCCGCCGGCGAGCCCCGCCGCGAGGCACGTCCTCGTGGCCGACGCGGTGAGTTCACGGCGCACCACGCTGCCCGGCCAATATGGCCACGTCTCTGATTAGGTCGTTTTTGCTGAACTCGTTGTCATGAGCTGCAGGTGCTGGGCATGGTGCTCACCGGCGCCGGCGCGGCCGCGGCCGCCATATCGGCCCTGGGGAAGAACGGGAACAGCCACGCCGGCTGGCAGCCGATCTGCGGGCTAGTACCCACTTTCTGCGACCATGTCACGGGGGCTCTCGCATGTGGCTTCGTTGCGGTCGTCCTCCACTTACTCGTCGTTCTCCATTCCATTTACACCATGAACAGCTAGGGCATGTGACCTTTTGTGCCATTTGTCGCTGGTTTTTTATTGCATGGAGAGAATAAATTCGAATATACACGCTCTCTCAGTGGCATATTTGTGATATTCTGAAATTACTTGCAACTTTTTAGACTTCATAATTATGCTAGTATTGCTTTGGTAGAACTAAAGTCTCATTGACCCAGACTATGTAAATTAATTTGAAGGTAATTCTGTGAAATAAATAAGCAAATGTTCTTTGATCCATGAGACAAACAATGTTTATTGTCACTTTGAGTTGGCCAAGATCAATTCTTCATTTGATTATGTATGAACATGAGCGAGTAATGCGAGAGTTAGTTGAGATGTCACTACCATATTCTTGTTTAAACCACATTATTTTGTCATTATAAATTTTCAGTTGAGTCAACGGGGGGGATGGCAGGATCTCCTTTTGGATTAACTAGCAAGGTCCAGTGTTCAAGTCATGATACACACAATCAAGAGCACGTACTAACTAGCCCATGTACAGCTACCCTGAGCAGACTGGTGAAGCTATTGTCCGAACATGTATTCGAATGCACATCGATTGTACAAATATTTAAGAGTCACACAATTCACAAGTGAATTTAATAATAAGATAACACAACACAAGGTTCCAAATCAAAAGGTGTTGAAGGGGAGTACTCCCTCCATCCCAGAATAAGACAATTATTTGGAATGGAGGGAGTATTTATTAGACTGAGTTAGGTGTTGTTAAACGTCCAGTTTTTGCGGGAAAAAATGTTGATTTGCAGTTTGGTTGAAAAAAAATTGAGCTGGAATAGCATATTTAGGTACTGGGAAAGAAGGCATAGGTTTTTTTCAGCTCACAAATCACTTCGATCCCTCCCTCACCCTAAAATTAAAGGGGTGATCTCGTTATTCTTGGTTAAAATGTGTTACGATTTACATGCGACTTTTTGGATGAGTAAAAAAAAAATGTGTTGACAAGGGGTCTTGTGATGCCAAGACCCATTTGACATTTGGGGTCTTCGCCTTGCAAATAAAAAACGACTTTACATGATGAGAGGAATCAGGAAAATGCCCACGAGGATAGCTACAGCCAGCTAGTCAGTGACAGATTAAAAGATATATATGCAAATGCAGGTTAGAAAGACCAAGCGCATCATATTCTAGCAGAAACAAGATCCTGGGGTTGCTAACATGTCACCACCTACATATATAAACAACAAGTGCATTAACTTGCATAATCTTGCAACAATAATGGTCAATACTGCCTCAAGCAAGAACATAAACATACCCCAAATTAACAGTGTGTTTTAAATCCCCAGTGCATGCAAGATTTTGGAAAAGTGGCTGCAACAAGGTTCTCAGCAAGATCATAGATGCTCAAACTAGAGCCTTAATCGTGTATCTCGAAGTACATGGGTGTATTACACCTACAGAAATACCTGTCCCAAAGAAGGATTACAATATTTATGTCAGTGTTGCGAGACATACTTCTGAGATGTAATCGCATTTTCTGCTGGCCATGAACAAAAGCAGCAAGCTCTAAATGTCCAAATAAAATGACTTCAGTCATCATAACAGAAAGATAACAATGCAACCCAGGGCTGACCCAGCATGGGATAACTGTGTTTCCTTCTCAATGGAAGTAACCGAGCACCTGGCCACCCACATTCTGCCTAATTGCTTCCTCGTGATCTAAAACGCCATTTGGGGTGGTCACCACAACATAGCCCCACTGCAAAGCAAATAAGAACACGAAAAGGAAATGTGTTAGAAATAACACACTAGCTCTACAAATAAATGAATAGCACATAATAAAGCAGGACAAATAAGCATTCAGAAGTTAGTTTAGCTATAAGTGCTTCGCTTGACATCCACGCCAGAGATGTGATCGAAAGACATCTGAATAATAAAAGTAACGACAAGAAAGCTTACACTAGGTAACATTATCAGTTAGTTGTTGTTTTATGTAATTTCCCTGAGAATGTTTGCTTCTTCTCACTTGCCAAGTCATCTCTAAATGAAAAAGATGGAGGACTCATATTGCGACAAAAATAATTTAACTGGTAGAAACTAGGGTTCTACCGTGTCTAGGGCGGAGATTGTAGGGGAAGGAGGGGGCTGGACGTGGGCGATCTCGCGGTCGCCGGTGGCTGGGCGCCGTCGTGCGCGAGGGAAGACGCCGCGGCGTTGGCAGGAGGCGGCTAGGGTTAGGTCTCTCGGCTCCCTTCGGGAAGCCGAGCAAATAATGATTGCTTCTTGCTTAATCTCAAAATGGGTCCTTACATGAGTTTATATAATCCTCCTAATGATATAATTGGGCCAAGCCCCTAACACGATAAGATAACTGGGCCAGGCAACTAACTGCCTGGGCTGTAATATATGCCGCTCATAACATTTCTCCCTGCCTGCACAAACAGCTCATCCTCGAGCTGGAAGGCGGGGAAGCGCTTGCGGAACTCCTCGAGGTGATCACCCGTCGCCAAACACCTCCGCGGCAGCTGGGGCGTGCAGGTCGCCAAGCCCGGAGGCGGCGGCGTCCTCCTCCATGTAGTCCGCAACCTCCAGGTAGAAGAGGCGTGGGCAGACATGGCCGGGCACGTAGGGCTCGTCGCAGTTGAAGCACAACCCTTGGCGGCGACGCTCGAGCAGCTCGGCCGAGGTGAACCGGCGGAACGGGCGCGCCGCGGCCGCGGCGAGGGGTGCCGCGGAAGCCTGAGCAAGCCGACCCTGCACGGGAACATCCGACCAGGGTGTCGGCCCAGTGGCCCGAGACGGTGATGCCTGCTGGATGGCCACCGCGCGGCGCTCGAACGCGCATGCGTAGTACATGGCCGTCTAGAGGTCCTGGGGTCCCTGCAGCTCCACGCCCACGCGAATATGATCTGGCAGACCGCCGACGAAGAGTTCGGACCGCTGGCGAGCCGTCACGCCGGGCGCATGGCACGCCAGGGCCTGAAAGCGGTCGGTGAAGTCCTGCACCGTAGAGGTGAAGGGGAGCCGGCAGCCGGCTCCCGCGTATTGGTGGTCCGAAGCGAAGGAGGCAGAGCTCGCGAAGACGCTCCCATGGGGGCATGCTGCCCTCGTCCTGCTCGAGGGCGTAGTACCACGTCTGGGCGGCACCACGGAGGTGATAAGAGGCGAGCCAGGTGCTGTCCGACGCGAGCATCCGTTGCCACCGGAAGAACTGCTCGCACTGGTTGAGCCAGTTGAGGGGGTCCTCGGTGCCGTTGTAGGTGGCGAAGTCGAGCTTGGCGAAGCGCGGCGGGGTCGGGGCCTGACCGCCATGGGCGTACAACTCGGCGGGACGGGGCAGCGAAGAGGATGACGCCGGGTCGGTGGGCACCGGGGGTCCCCCGTGAAACGGCGGTCCATCGTGGCCCACGTAGGCACCCGCGGAGCCGGAGGGCCCGCCGTACTGCAGGGTGGGCGCCGGCTGTTCCCCGGCCATAGTGTAGACCGGCTGCGGCGTCGACCCGGCCAACCAGGCCGGAAGCGGTGATGGTGAGGGTGGGAACCGGACCTGCTGGATCAGAACGCCCGCCGACGCGGTCATCGCTGGCCCGGTGCTGAGCGGCGGGGGTGCCTGTGGCTGCAGCGGCTGCTGCATGGGCGCGACGGGCGCGGCGGGATGAAGCTACAGCAGCTGCAGCATGTGGGCGACGGGCGCGGCGGGAACCGCGAGGGCCGTCGATGGCCACTGAGGCCAGAGTGGAGTGCTGGCGGGGGGCGGCTTGCTGCATGGGGGCGGGGGCGCCGTGAGAGCCGGCGACGGCCACTGCGGCCATTGTAGGGTGGTGGCGGGCGGCGGCTGCAGCGGCAGCTGGGGCTGCAGCGGCCCAGCGAACGCTGCGGAGGCTGCCGAGTGCGGCAAGTACCACGGCAGGGCCGGCGGACCGATGGCGGCAGCCGGCGGCGGGGGTGGCAGAGGCCCGTAGGGGCTGGCCAAGTATAGCCGGATCTCCTGGATCGCTGTGACGAGGTCGTGGAGGACCCCGGTGACCTCCTCCGGGGTGTAGACGGCGGCGGGCGGCGCAGTGGAGGGCGCCGACAGCTGGGCGATGGGGGCGCCGGAGGTGGGGACCAGCGGCGCGGGTGGGGAGGACAGCAGCGCAGTGGTGATGGGCAGCGGCGCGGTGGTGATGGGCAGCAGCGCGGGTGGGGTGGGCGGCGGCGCAGACATGACCGGAACCGAGCTAGCTGATACCAAAGTAGTAGAAACTAGGGTTCTACCGGGTCTAGGGCGGAGATTGTAGGGGAAGGAAGGGGCTGGACGTGGGCGATCTCACGGTCGCCGGCGGCTGGGCGCCGTCGTGCGCGATGGAAGAGGCGGCGGCGTTGGCAGGAGGTGGCTAGGGTTAGGTCTCCCGGCTCCCTTCGGGAAGCCAAGCAAATAATGATTGCTTCTTGCTTAATCTCAAAATGGGTCCTTACATGAGTTTATATAATCCTCCTAATGATATAATTGGGCTAAGCCCCTAACACGATAAGATAACTGGGCCAGGCCCCTAACTGCCTGGGCTGTAATATATGCCGCTCATAACATCAACCAAGTTAGCAAACTTTCTATGGTCTGTCATCAAAAAGAGATTACCTGTGGACTTTTTCACTTGCTTCCAAAAGTGCTATTTGCAACAGGGACAGATGAACATTTATACTACATTCTTCCAAGGCTTGGTTTATATTTACTCAATTACTCAAAAATCTGCCACAACCCGCAATGGCATGTTGATTAGAATGTTTTCAAAAGTTTGCGTACTACTCCCTCCGTTTCTAAATATTTGTCTTTCTCAAGATTTCAACAAGTGACTACATACCAAGCAAAATGAGTGAATGTACACTCTAAAATATGTCTATATACATCCGTATATGGCAGTCCATTTGAAATCTCTAAAAAGACAAATATTTAGAAACAGAGGGAGTAGTAAAAGTAAAATACTGTCTGATCTAGTCAATATTTAGTAGCCCGTAACCATAATGTACATTTCATGATCAGTATTGCATATGTTGTCACTGCAAGTAGCAGAATGGATTCAGAAATAAGCATTTAAACTAGCAAAGGTCTGGCACACCATATCTCACCTTCCTGATTCTCACGGTATGAATAACAGTATCAAGATAACTGTATCCCTCAACTAACAGAAGATATGAATATTCACAAATATCAAATATGAGTTGATAAATACCTGCCGTGTTGGAAGCATCCTAGTTCTGTATTTTTCTATTTCTGTAGCTCTGAGGTCCTGCCTGTAAGTGAGAGCTTTGCAATCTTTAATCCTTCCCTGAAGTTCCACGGTGATTTTTCCAACCCTATGTGGATCGAAGACCTCGAAATTTTTTATGTAACCTGAAAAATGTCCGCAGAGTAAATTCCAGGGAAAATTACCACCGTAAAAGAAATGTTCTCATACCCTCTCAATAATTTGTAACGGCAGTGGGGAGGAGACTAAACAACATTACATGTTCGTAAAGTTTTTTCCCCTTTCTTTTCAAATGCTGAAGTCAAAATGAGAAAGGAAAGGCTGGCACTACCCCAAATAACTTATTTTTTCACTTGTTTTTGATAAATGAAGATGTATAATGCCTGGTGATTCAAATACAAGATTATTACATTACCAGGTAACACCATTCTTAAAAAAACAAAAACAGGGTATTAAAGAAGCATGCTATTCTCACACATAACCTACTCCTCCAAGCAGGTGGAGTTGATCCATACAACACTCTACTGCACCTTTCTCTCCTACCCAAGGATGTTAAATTATGAGTGGTCACAATTTCAGTGCGACAGTTCCTCGCGATGTAACTAGAAGACATTCTTGAAGGTAAGCAGATGAGGCAAGTATAACTAGCTCCAGTACACAATACCATTTTCCCTGAAATTTATTCTTAGAGTGGAATACTTGCACGATTATTTCAACGGTTAAAAGAGATGGCATAATTGCGTCCAAGCTATGAAGTACACAAAGATATGCATATTTATTGGTTAGCTTTGTGTTTTCATACAACTAGAACAAGTTGGGGGACTGAAAGGCTTTGCTGTTGTTGTATGAAGAACACAAAACTACCAACAAATATGCATATCTGATGAATATATCAACTTGCCTTCATCTTTCCAATGCCAACTCACATGTTAACACATTTAACACAAATGCATCCAGAATCTAGACTGACAATAAAAACTCGCAAGTTGTCGAAGAAACCCACGCTACTCTGAAATGTTAAAAATCAGGTGCTTGTAATCTGAAGTTTATCTTAACATGAGAGGGGCAGATCATTTCTGCTGCTCTCTCAGTTAAACTCAGAACTGTAAAATCACACCTCCTTAGTAGCCCATCCCTTCCAAACCACCGGATGTATACACTACCAGTGCGTCAAGTTACCACCAGCAACCTCCTCTCCCATCATGGATGAAACCCTCGGGTTCTTTTTGGACGTAACAGAAGATAAGATGAGATGCGAGGGACGAGGGGGTTTGTGCAGCAGCTGCTGAAAGGAGCCTGATGAGAGGGAGCACGGAGTAGCTGATACCTCGGTGCTTCATGATGTTGAGGAAGGAGATCATGACGCCGGAGATGGGCTGGAGTTGCGCCGTCGCCTTCCCCCGCCGCTCCGCGTTCACCATCGTGCGCAGCGCGTCGTTGAGGATCCTCCGCCCCATCGCTCGCTCGATCTCCTCGCCTCTTCCGCTCGTAGCCGCACCTCTCGGCTCGCCTCTCTACCAGCCGCCGCCGGCGCTCGTGAGTCGTGATGGAGAAGAGAAGGGTGGGAAGCGTTAGGAATGGGCCTGGCTTTCGGGAGAGAGCCTGCCCGTGGCCGAATGTGTGTGTTTTCTCATGGACCTGGATGCTCTTGGGCTTGGTTCCACGAGCACTGTGACGCTGTTTAAACGATTGGATGTCCATGAGGCATCTCTGGTCCATCTTTCTTTTTTAAATTTTTTATATAATCTTATTATATATGCTTATCCTTTATCCCCTTCAAAAAAACTTATCCTTTATTTATTTATTTATTGAGATATTAAAAAAATGCATCTCACCTATTCCTCAAAAACAATGTCAATTCACAAACAATGTAAATAAATGCATCACATTTAAACACAAACTTAAACAATCAATTCGCAAAAGAAAAACAATTAAAATGCACCACGTCATAATTCAACTACGAGCATATGCATAATTCATTCATCCCAAAAAAACTAAAACATAATCATATTTGAGTCACAAAAGGCACCGAATGAACAAGTTCATTCCAAAAAAACCAACAAGCAGATGGTTGATCAGAAGGCATCATCAATTACAAGGGTATCAAGCACTCGTGCCATCGTCGCCGTCACCACCATTGCCACCATCACAATTGTCATCGCCACCACTACCAACTGACTTGGCCAAGATCACCTCACGAGCGAATTCTCAATATCGTCTCGCCCTCTGATCCATATTGTTTGGATCCATTAAGAGCATTTATAGCCGTGATGGGCAGATCTGAGCCTTCAAACGCCCGCGGACGCGCCCGGTCATGTCTGCGGACACTGACCGGTCAAGCCTCAAATTTGCCTTCTTACAACCGGACACCTCAATTACCATGCCTCAAATCCATACAAACACATGCAACTACGTCAAAGCATTACACACATCGTCCGGCTACTACATCACTAAACATTAGCTATGGTGGAGAAGATCATCCACAACTGCCCTTGCCCTTCACGCGCCCTTACTGCCCTTGTCACGGAAGTATCAGTCGAAGACACGGTAGGGATCGAGCCGGATCATCTCGTCGCCGGAGCCGTTGTCGTTGTCCTCCTTCGATGGCAGTCCGGCCATGGCATGGACCGTCCAGTTTCTGCTCGCGTGTGAGGGCGCACGTGTTCCTCCGTTGTCGCTTTTTCATAATGCGGGCGCGGATGGCTTCCTCCTCCGCGACCGCCCGCGTCGCTGCATCAGCCGCCTCCGCTGACGCCATGTCTGTAGTGACTTTGGTGAGTGGCCCTTATCCTCTCCTTCCTGCGGCAGACACTCCGGTCCCGGTGGGACTCAAACTCCACCCGCTTGGAGATGGGGAAGGAGAGATTTGAAGGTTGCCAGGCCCGCGATGATCCAGCCCCAGAGGATCTGAGCGCCAGTTGAGTCGACGCTATGGAGTCGTGCCGGACAGATCTTGCCGTCAGCCGGGCGTTGTCCTCCCGGGAGCGGCGGAGTGCAATGCGGACGGCCATTGCCTCCTCCAACCTGCACGAGATGTGTAACACCCCGGTGTAATGATGCTATAGTAACCCCTGGGGTTAAGTTAATCATTTTGCTAAACAAGTGTTTGATCATCATTGTCTCCTCTCTCTTTCAAATTCTAGTTGAATTCATTTTCAAACTAAGAGTGAAATTCAAAATGCTCAAACATGAAAACTAAAATGTTCATCATGTGTAAAATATTATCCTGGTAATATTGGTGGTGATCCAACTTTTTGCAAAATGCCTATGTGGCCTAAAATAGCTAAAACAGAAAAGCTTTAAAAAGGAAAAAGGAAAAGGCAAGAAGGAGAGGGAAAGCCCCTGCCCCACTTGGGCTTCGGCCGACCCGAGCTAGCTGGCCCAGCAGGCCGGCCCACTCACCCCCCATTCCCCCCTGGTCGCCTCCTTCCCCGCGCACTGCTCCTCCGACCGAGTGGGACAGAGCGCGTCCGTCGCTGTCCAACCACCTCGCCGGCGACGTCCGACGAGAGGATAAGGCCCTGGACGCCTCGACTCCTCCCCACCTACCTCCACTCCCCTCTCTCGCCTCCCAGATCCACCCGCTCCTCCCCCCACTCTGTCTCGCTCGCCGCCTCACCCGAGTGCCATCGCCGCCCTCCACCTAGCACTACCGCGGCGAGCGTCGCCCCCATTCCCCTTCGACGAGTCCACCGGCCTCCCCAACGTCGACTGCTTCGCCTTCTCCCGCTGGAACGAGCTGGGAGGCCCTCCTCCGTCTGCATCGACGCGGATGACCCCCTTCTTCAACCTCTGACCTCCATCGTCGCCGCCATTGAATTCCAGCCACATCGAGCCTCCCCCGAGCCCGCTTTGCACATCTGCAGGAGCGCTGTGAGCTCCTCTCCTTCTCCCCTCATTCCCTACTCATCCCCGCGCTCGTAGCCGCCGACCACGTCATGGCCGTACTCGCCGCCGTAGACGAGCTCGCCGCCGTGACCACCGTAGCCCGAGCTCATGTCCGAGCTCGTAGACGAGCTCCTGGAGCTCGTGCGAGTCCAACGAGACCCCTAGTGCACCTTCCCGTGCCATGCAGCGCCGTATCCGACGATGCCCGAACTCTAGCGTCCGCTCCGCCACTCGCCGCTGCCGTTTCCGGCAAAGTCCGGCCATACCACCACCACCACTCGACGCGCCATCGAGTGGCCGTTCGAATGGACCAAGCCGCGCGCCGAACGACGCTGTGTAGTGAAATCCCGACGAGGCCCAGGTGCCCCCGCCGCGTTCTGACGTCGTCGGCGGCGAAACGCCGGCCGCCGCCTACGTGGTTGGCCTGGGGCCACCCCAGTGCCACTGCCAGTGAGCCCCACGGGCCCAGTTGACTGGGTTGGCCCAGTCAACTGCTGACTGGGTAGCCCCGTGTCCCTGACAAGCGGGCTCCACCGCACAGTTAAGTTAATTAAAACATTTTATAATTAAAACTAATTAGTTAACCTAATCAGTCACTGACATGTGGGGCCCAGCTGCTAATTAACCATGTTTAATTAAAATAACCCACTGTTAGCCCTCTGTCTATGACAGGTGGGACCCATTGGTCAGTTTGACCAGTCAGCGGGTCTGTTGACCTGCTGATGTCATGCTGACACTCTGCTAACGTCTTTTTCTCTTTTCTGTTAATTTAATAAATCCAGAATATTGCTTTAATCTTTGAAAAATCATAGAAAATAATCCGTAACTCCGATGAAAATGTTTTCTACATGAAAGTTGCTCAGAAAAATCCAACGAATCCGAATACGCGATCAGTTCATCTATCACATGCCCCTAGCATGCTAAACATGGAACTTTCCCCCTCTTTCATCTGTCCGGAATCCAACTAACGTTGGGAATTCATCCTCGGATGTTTATTCCCTCCGTCTGCAACGTGTAGTACTACGTTAGGACAACCCTAGCTCTCCCTATCGTCTTGTTATGCCTTGTGATGCATTGTTTGCTCTGTATTTACTGTTTCTTCCCCCTATTCTCTTCGGTAGACCCCGAGACCGATGTTGCCCCTGTGATCGACTACGTAGACGATGACCCCTCCTTGCCAGAGCAACCAGGCATGCAAACCCCCCTTGAGCATTCTGATATCGCCCATTTCTTCCCTCTCATGCTTGCATTATAACTGCTATTGCTTTCTGTATGATCCTACTCTGATGCATAGCCTGTTGTTGTTACTTGCTTTCATACCTTACCTGCTTATCCTAAACTGCTTAGTATAGGTTGGTTAGAGATCCATCAGTGACCCCACCTTGTCCCGGTTGCCTCGCTTTATGTTCGATGACTCGATCAACGTGATCGATGTCCAGGCCCCGACACCGCACATCACCCCCTAGTTGTACGACTCTACAGAGTTACCATCGAGTGCCGAGGGTGGAACCTCTTACATCACTCCTAATGAGATCTCTGTAGTGTAGCTATCCGGTCGTGGTCATCGAGGGTGATTTCCTCCTTAACTACTTCCGATACGGCTCTGTCGTGCAACCCCTCAAGTGTGAACCTCGAGGGTGGATCCTCTTACGTTCACCTTGATGATTACATCGAGTGGAATATTCACCGGGGGTGATTCCTCGGGGTTTCCCCTTGGTGTTAGACACACAGTTACTATGGTTACTATGACTTTGCACTGAGCCATGTTATTAAAGATGGGTCGGCCCTGAGGGGTACCCACGCGAGCTTAATTGCGAGTGATGTGGAGTCGGGTTGACCTGGAAGGTGCCCGCGAGATACTTACGAGGCGTGGCCGGACATTCTTAGCCCTTGCCGCAAGTACTCAAGACGGGGCAACGCGGTCACATCGATCGTGAGTCTCTGGTCGTTATCGCGTGCTCCTAATCCACTATGATTTGGATATTTGATCCGAGGGGCCTCTGGCCTGATAGCACTAACCATCACGTGGGCATAGTATGGGCGTTCTACGTCGTATGTGTTGGGGATCATAGCAGAAATTCAAAATTTTCTACGCATCACCAAGATCAATCTATGGAGTAATCTAGCAACGAAGGGATGGAGAGTGCATCTACATACCCTTGTAGATCGCTAAGCAGAAGCGTTCAAGTGAACGGGGTTGATGGAGTCGTACTCGCCGTGATCCAAATCACCGATGATCCTAGTGCCGAACGGACGGCACCTCCGCGTTCAACACACATGCAGCCCGGTGACGTCTCCCATGCCCTGATCCAGCAAGGAGAGAGGGAGAGGTTGGGGAAGACTCCGTCCAGCAGCAGCACGACGGCGTGGTGGTGGTGGAGGAGCGTGGTACTCCAGCAGGGCTTCGCCAAGCACCGCAAGAGACGAGGAGGGAGAGGGGTAGGGCTGCGCCAAGAAGGAGATGTTCTCGTGTGTATGGCAGCCCAAAACCCCACTATATATAGGGGGAAGGGAGGGGCTGCGCCCCCACCTAGGTTTCCACCCCTAGGGTGGCGGCCAGCCCTAGATCCCATCTAAGGGGGCGGCCAAGGGGGGAGAGAGGGGGGCGCACCACTAGGTGGGCCTTAGGCCCATCTGAGCCTAGGGTTTCCCCTTTTTTTCTTCTCTCTTCGCCTTGGGCCCTGGTGGGGGGCGCACTAGCCCACCTGGGGCTGGTCCCCTCTCACACTTGGCCCACGCAGCCCTCTGGGGTAGGTAGCCCCACATGGTGGACCCCCGGGACCCTCCCGGTGGTCCCGGTACGTTACCGATAGCACCCGAAACTTTTCCGGTGACCAAAATAGGACTTCCCATATATAAATCTTTACCTCCGGACCATTCCAGAACTCCTCGTGATGTCCAGGTTCTCATCCGGGACTCCGAACAACATTCGGTAACCACGTACATACTTTCCCTACAACCCTAGCGTCATCGAACCTTAAGTGTGTAGACCCTACGGGTTCGGGAGACATGCAGACATGACCGAGATGACTCTCTGGTCAATAACCAACAGTGGGATCTGGATACCCATGTTGGCTCCCACATGTTCCACAATGATCTCATCGGATGAACCACGATGTCGAGGATTCAATCAATCCCGTATTCAATTCCCTTTGTCCATCGGTACGATACTTGCCCGAGATTCGATCGTCAGTATCCCGATACCTTGTTCAATCTCGTTACCGGCAAGTCTCTTTACTCATTCCGTAACACATCATCCCGTGATCAACTCCTTGATCACATTGTGCACATTATGATGATGTCCTACCGAGTGGGCCCAGAGATACCTCTCCGTTTACACGGAGTGACAAATCCCAGTCTCGATTCGTGCCAACCCAACAGACACTTTCGGAGATACCTATAGTGTACCTTTATAGCCACCCAGTTACATTGTGACGTTTGGCACACCCAAAGCGCTCCTACGGTATCCGGGAGTTGCACAATCTCATGGTCTAAGGAAATGATACTTGACATTAGGAAAGCTTTAGCATACGAACTACACGATCTTTGTGCTAGGCTTAGGATTGGGTCTTGTCCATCACATCATTCTCCTAATGATGTGATCCCGTTATCAATGACATCCCATGTCCATGGTCAGGAAACCGTAACCATCTATTGATCAACAAGCTAGTCAACTAGAGGCTTACTAGGGACATGGTGTTGTCTATGTATCCACACATGTATCTGAGTTTCCTATCAATATAATTCTAGCATGGATAATAAACGATTATCATGAACAAGGAAATATAATAATAACAAATTTATTATTGCCTCTAGGGCATATTTCCAACAGTATGCATCAGCCGAAGCTTAATAGACGTCAGCGATTGAGCGGTGCGCGTCGGGTTGGACTACGTAAGCTCCTGCCTTGTTGAAGGAGGTAGCCAAGTCTGCTCACCGGCCGTGTACGCAACGTGGAGGAGTTCCCGGGGAGATGGCCCATGAACCCTGGGGCATAGGCTTAGTCCGGCGTGCTTGACCTCTCTATTAAGCCTAGGTTGGGTTGCGGCGTATTGTTTGGCCGAGGCCGGGCATGACCCAGGAAAGTGTGTCCGACTGGAGTTAATCGAGCGTGGTGGGTAAGTTGGTGCACCCCTGCAGGGAAGAAAACATCAATCGATAGCCTGTCCTACGGTAACAGACACTTGGAGTTGTATCCCAATCGATACAACTAGAACTGGATACTTGTGATGAGAACTGGATGGTGATGAGAATTGGAATGTGTTGACACTTGGATAGTATGGCTCTGGGATTGCTTTCTCGCAGGGAGTCGAGAAAGGATCTCTGGTCGAGGTTGATAACACTTCTACTACTTTACTTTATGCTACTCTACTCCCTCCTGTTGCTGCAAGATGGTGGTTTTCCAGAAGATGCTAGTCTTCTATAGGCTAGGCTTTCCCCTTCCCTTCTGGCATTCTGCAGTTTAGCCCACAGATACAACCCATTCCTTTGATACAGATGCATACTTAGTTTAGATCTGATGTAAGTCTTGCGAGTACTTTGGATGAGTACTCACGGTTGCTTTGCTACCTCTTTTTCCCATATACCCGATTGTTGCGACCAGATGACAGATCCCAGAGCCAGACGACGCCACTGATGACTACTACTACCCGGAGGATGCCTACTACTACGTGAAGACCGCTAACGACTTGGAGTAGTTAGGAGGCTCCCGGGCAGGAGGCCTTGCCTTTTCGATCGATGTTGTTTTTGTGCTAGCCTTCTTAAGGCAAACTTGTTTAACTCATGTCTGTACTCAGATATGGTTGCTTCCGCTGACTCTTGTGTATTCGAGCTTATGTATTCGAGCCCTCGAGGCCCCTGGCTTGTAATATAAAGCTTGTATTATTTATTTTGTGTCTAGAGTTGTGTTGTGATATCTTCCCGTGAGTCCTTGATCTTGATCGTACACATTTACGTGTATGATTAGTGTACGGTCAAATCAGGGGCGTCACAAGTTGGTATCAGAGCCGACTGCCTGTAGGTAGCCCCCTTTCCAACTCCTTGGCCGAAGTTGAGTCTAGTCACTACAAAAACTTTTACTAACATGGATATGTGTCTTACGGGCCCACTTTGCCATATGGGTGGTATTAGCATCTTTTATTCCTCGTCTATACTATGGGACTCTGATCTCTCTTCTATTCGGGTTAAAGTGGTTTTACTAACTCTAACATTAGGATCCCGTGACCACATTCACCCCAAAGCTGGATAAGCCATAGTTTTTCCTTAGAATAGTATTCTGGATAGTACACACACTGTCGTGATGACAACAAAGTGGTATCCATCGTACCTCTTCCATTATGCATGTTTCATCATGAATGATCCTTGTTTTTACAAATGCTCAATGCTGAACTACCCTCTATTATATGTTAGCAGGATTGTTAGACCCGCTGGTCGTGGCCGTGGCGCCAACGATCCACCACCGCCCGAATTCTTTGCTGGAATCATGCAACAATTTGAGCTGAACCGTCAGTTCATGGAAGGAATGATGGCTCAGTTTCCTCGTCCGAACATGAATCAACAGCCAACCCTAGTAACTCTACAGGACTTCATGCGTCTCAACCCAACTATTTACCGCAGCTCAACTCAACCCCTTGATGCTGATGACTGGCTCCGCGACATCACATATGAAATGGAGTCTGCTAGTGTAGCCCTGCTAGCTATGTCACCTTTGCATCTTTCTTTCTGAAGGGTCTCACTGCTCAATGGTGGGACAGCCATAGGCGTACCCTGCCTGCTGGAATGGTCATCACTTGGCCGGATTTCCAAGCTGCTTTCGGTGCCCGCTTCATTCCTCAAGGAATCATGGACAAGAAGAAGCGTGAGTTCCGCAACCTCACCCAAGGCAACAATACTATAGATGCTTATCAGCGGGAATTTCTGGACTTGTCTCGTTATGCTGAAGAACATTGCAACTGATGCTCGTAGGCAAGAAAAGTTCCGTGATGGATTTCACCCTGATATTAAGCTAGCACTGCTCGCTCATGACTTTGCCAACTTCGCCACCTTGGTGAACAAGGATATTTAGGTTGAGACTGGTGTTCAGGAACACCAGGGATCCCTTAGGCGCAGCCATGACGCTGGCTCATCTTCGGGCCCGTCAGCGCAAAAGCGTCGGATATGGATTCCCCACAACATGTATCGTCCAGCTGCACCTACACCAAGACAGACCTATGCCGCACCTCGTCTGCCTCCTCCATCGCAGAGGCAGCCCCTTCGGGTTGTACCACCCCAAGCTTCTGCTCCCAACCCCAATGATGGTCTGTGCTTCAAGTGTGGCCTTCCAGGCCATCGTTCCAGGAACTGCCCTCAAAATCAGAATCAGCTGGCTCTGCCTTCTAATGCTCGTGGTATCAATCAACCCCGCAACCACAATGCCAGACCATTTGGTCGTGGTCAGGCTAATCATGTTGATCTGAATGAAGCTCAAGACCAACCTGCTACTGTGATGGGTACTCTCCTTGTTAATTCAGTACCAGCATTTGTTTTATTTGATTCAGGAGCATCGCATTCATTCATGTCAGAAAATTTTGCATATGCACACGACATTCGATGCAAGCCCATGAACACTCCGATTGTGGTACGCACCCCTGCGGACCGATGTCAAACTACCATGATTGGTCGCGACGTTCCCATTGAGATTGAAGGGTTGGAATTTCTTGTTTCCCCCCATTATTCTGGAGTCTTCCAATATTGACCTCATTCTAGGAATGGAATGGTTGAAAGCACATACTGCCTCTATCGTTTGTGCCACCAAAGTCGTTCATCTCCTACATCCTTCCGATAAGATAGTAAGCTACCATGCTCAACTTGTTCAAAACGCTGAAGCACGACTTTATGTCTTGAATGCGTTGAACACATCACCTCTTGAGGGAATTGAAAAGATTCCAGTTGTTCGCGACTTCCTAGATGTCTTTCCAGAAGAACTTCCAGGAATACCCCCTGCCCGGGCTGTCGAGTTCGTCATCGACTTGAAACCAGGCACCGTTCCTATTGCCAAATGACCCTACAAGATGCCACCTCATGAACTCCTTGAACTTAAGGAGGAAATCGGCAAATCTCTTCGCAGTGGTTTCATTTGTCCAAGTTCCTCTACTTGGGGAGCACCTTCTCTCTTTGTAAAGAAGAAGGATGGAACGAACCGTTTGGTCCAAGACTATCGTCCTATCAACCAAGCTACAATTCAGAACAAATATCCGCTTCCTCGGATCAATGATCTGTATGATCAACTTGTTGGTTCATCAATATTCTCTAAACTCGACTTGAGGTTGGGTTACCACCAGATCCGTGTTCGTGAAGAGGATATTCCCAAGACCGCATTCGTCACTCGTTATGGTTCTTACGAGTACACCATCATGTCATTCGGTTTAACCAATGCTCCAGCTACATTCTCCCGTCTGATGAACTATATATTCATGGATTACCTCGACAAGTTCGTCATGGTCTATCTGGATGATATTCTGGTATATTCGAAGAACAAAGAAGAGCATGCTGAACATCTTCGACTTGTTCTAGAGAAGCTTCGAGAACATCAACTTTATGCCAAGTATTCCAAGTGCGAATTTTGGTTACCCGAAGTCACCTACCTTGGTCATGTCATCTCCAAGGATGGTATTGCCGTCAACCCAGAGCGAGTTCAGGCTATTCTTGACTGGACCCCTCCAAAGACTGTCAAGCAAGTCAGAAGCTTTCTCAGTCTAGCCAGCTATTGTCGCCGCTTTGTCGAGAACTTCTCCAAGATCGCCAAGCCACTGATCAATCTGCTTCACAAAGGCATTAAGTTCGGTTGGACAAACAAATGTCAGGAAAGTTTCTAGGCACTCAAAGACAAGCTGACATCTGCCCAGTGCTTGCTCCCCCTGATTCTCGCAAGGACTTCGTCATCTATTGCGACGCTTCACGTCAAGGATTAGGCTGTGTCCTAATGCAAGAGCGCAGAGTGATTGCTTATGCCTCTCGTCAAGTGCGTTCTCATGAAGAGAACTACCCAGTTCATGACCTCGAGCTTGCTGCGGTTATCTATGCATTGAAACTATGGCGACAGTACCTTCTCAGTAATCGTTGCGAGATCTTCACTGATCATCAGAGTCTGAAGTACCTGTTTACTCAGCCAAATCTGAACCTCCGTCAGCAACGATGGATGGAAGCTATTCCTGACTACAACTGCGGTATATCCTATACCCCATGGTAAGGCTAATGTAATGGCCGATGCACTGAGCCGTAAGTCTTATTGCAATAATCACATGGTCTACAAAGCTCAACCCCGCCTTTATGAAGAGCTATGCAAGCTGAACCTTCTACTAGTTCCACAGGGTTCTCTGAATAACCTTGTCTTGGAACCAACTCTTCTAAAAGCAATTAAGTCTGCACAAGCCAAGGATGTTCATGTTGATTTGATGAAAAAGGATCTTGCCTTGGAGAAATCAAGAGATTTCTCACTTGGTGAAGAAGGAACCTTGTACTTCAGAGATCGCATTGTAGTACCTCGGTTAGAGCTTATGACAGAGAAGGTGATGAAAGAAGCGCCATGACACCCCTCTCTCTATTCATCTGGGAAGTACCAAGATGTACTTAGACATTCGTCAAAAGTATTGGTGGTCCAAGATGAAGCAAGATATTGCTCGATATATCGAAGAATGTGACGTTTGTCATCGCGTCAAAGCATAACATCAGAAACCGGCTGGACTTCTACAACCTCTCCCTATTTCTGAATGGAAATGGGTTAAGATTCAGATGGACTTTGTCACTGGCCTTCCCAAGTCTCAGAAAGGTAACGATGCTATCTTTGTCGTCATCGACCAATTCTCGAAGGTCGCTCACTTTCTGCCAGTCAAGGAGACTATCACTGCTAGTCAATTAGCAAACTTGTATATCTCCTGAATTGTGTCACTCCACGGCATCCCGAAGGAGATTAGTTCAGACCGTGGCAGTATATTCACTTCGAAGTTCTGGGATAGTTTCCAAGAGGCAATGGGAACTCATATTACCTGGAGCACTGCTTATCATCCCGAATCCCAAGGCCAAGTCGAGCAAGTCAATCAAATTCTTAAATACATGCTTCGAGCTTGTGTTATTTCTTTCGGCAAGAAGTGGGAAGAATCTCTCCCTTATGCGGAGTTCTCTTATAACAAAAGCTATCAAGCCAGCTTGAAGATGGCACCCTTCGAAGTGCTTTATGGACGTAAGTTCCCAACCCCTCTGAATTGGTCAAAAACTGGGGAACGGAAGCTCATTGGTCCAGACATTATTCAACAAGCTGAAGAGCAGGTTCCGTTGTCTGGGATAATCTCAAGACGGCCCAGTCCCGCCAGAAGAGCAACTATGACCGAAAACACTGGGGTTCAACTTATCAACTTGGTGAACAAGCTTATCTGCGTGTCACTCCTTTGAGAGGCACTCATCGGTTCGGAGTCAAGGGCAAGCTAGCTTCGTGCTACATTGGTACCTTCCGCATCCTCGCCCGTCGTGGACTGGTGGCTTATCAATTGGAGTTGCCACCTCAGTTCTCTCACGTCCATGATGTCTTCCACGTGTCGCAACTTTGTCGATGCTTCAAGGATCTGGAACGTGAAGTGGATCTAGAATTGATTGAAGTTCAAGATGATCTCACATACAAGGAGCATCCGATTTGCATTCTTGAAGAAGCTGAACGTCGAACACGCCAGAAGGTTACCAAGTTCCTCAAGGTACAATGGCCAAATCATTCTAAAGATGAAGCCACTTGGGAACGCGAGGATAGCCTCCGTGCTGAATACCCCGACCTGTTCCCTTCTACTTCTTAATTCTCGGGACGAGAATTTCTTTTAGAGGAGGAGAGTTGTAACACCCCGGTGTAATGATGCTACAGTAACCCCTGGGGTTAAGTTAATCATTTTGCTAAACAAGTGTTTGATCATCATTGCATCCTCTCTCTTTCAAATTCCAGTTGAATTCATTTTCAAACTAAGAGTGAAATTCAAAATGCTCAAACATGAAAACTAAAATGTTCATCATGTGTAAAATATTCTCCTGGTAATATTGGTGGTGATCCAACATTTTTGCAAAATACCTATGTGGCCTAAAATAGCTAAAACAGAAAAGCTTTAAAAAAGGAAAAAGGAAAAGGAAAGAAGGAGAGGGAAAGCCCCTGCCCCACTTGGGCTTCGGCCCACCCGAGCCAGCTGGCCCAGCAGGCCGGCCCGCTCCCCCCATTTCCCCCCTGGTCGCCTCCTTCCCCGCGCACTGCTCCTCCGACCGAGCGGGACAGAGCGCATCCGTCGCTGTCCAACCACCTCGCCGGCGACGTCCGACAAGAGGATAAGGCCCCGGACGCCTCGACTCCTCCCCACCTACCTCCACTCCCCTCTCTCGCCTCCCAGATCCACCCGCTCCTCCTCCACTCTGTCTCTCTCACCACCTCACCCGAGCGCCATCGCCGCCCTCCACCTAGCACTACCGCGGCGAGCGTCGCCCCCACTCCCCTTCGACGAGTTCACCGGCCTCCTCAACGTCGACTGCTTCGCCTTCTCCCGCTGGAACAAGCTGGGAGGCCCTCCTCCGTCTGCATCGATGTGGATGACCCCCTTCTTTAACCTCTGGCCTCCATCATCGCCGCCGTCGAATTCCAGCCACATCGAGCCTTCCCCGAGCCCGCTTTGCACATCTGCAGGAGCGCTATGAGCTCCTCTCCTTCTCCCCTCATTCCCTGCTCATCCCCGCGCTCGTAGCCGCCGACCACGTCATGGCTATACTCGTCGCCGTAGACGAGCTCGCCGCCGTGACCACCGTAGCCCGAGCTCGTGTCCGAGCTCGTAGACGAGCTCCTGGAGCTCGTGCGAGTCCAACGTGACCCCTAGCGCGCCTTCTCGTGCCATGCAACACCGTATCCGATGATGGCCGAACTCCGACGTCCGCTCCGCCGCTCGCAGCCGGCATTTCCGGCAAAGTCCAGCCATACCACCACCACCACTCGACACGACAACGAGTGGCCGTTCAAATGGACCAAGCCGCACGCCGAATGGCGCTGTGTAGAGAAATCCCGACGAGGCCCGGGTGCCCCGGCCGTGTTCTAACATCGGCGGCGGCGAAACGCCGGCCGCCGCCTACGTGGTTGGCCTGGGGCCACCCCAGTGCCACTACCAGTGGGCAGCCCCGTGTCCCTGACAAGCGGGCCCCACCACACAATTAAGTTAATGAAAACATTTTATAATTAAAACTAATTAGTTAACCTAATCAGACACTGACATGTGGGGCCCAGCTGCTAGTTAACCATGTTTAATTAAAATAACCCACTATTAGCCCTCTGTCTATGACAGGTGGGACCCATTGGTCAGTTTGACCAGTCAGCGGGTTTGTTGACCTACTGATGTCATGCTGACACTCTGCTGACGTCTTTTTCTATTTTCTGTTAATTTAATAATTCCAGAATATTGCTTTAATCTTTGAAAAATCATAGAAAATAATCCGTAACTCCGATGAAAATGTTTTCTACATGAAAGTTGCTCAGAAAAATCCAAAGAATCCGAATACGCGGTCAGTTCATCTATCACATGCCCATGGCATGCTGAACATGGAACTTTCCCCCTCTTTTCCTCTGTCCGAAATCCAACTAACATTGGGAATTCATCCTTGAATGTTTATTCCCTCCGTCTGCAATGTGTAGTACTACGTTAGGACAACCCTTGCTCTGCCTACCGTCTTGTTATGCCTTGTGATGCATTGTTTGCTCTGTATTTACTGTTTCTTCCCCCTCTTCTCTCCAGTAGACCCCGAGACCGATGTTGCCCCTGTGATCGACTACGTCGATGACGACCCCTCCTTGCCAGAGCAACCAGGCAAGCAAACCCCCCTTGAGCATTCCGATATCGCCCATTTCTTCCCTCTCATGCTTGCATTATAACTGCTACTGCTTTCTGTATGATCCTACTCTGATGCATAGCCTGTTGTTGTTACCTGCTTTCATACCTTGCCTGCTTATCCTAAACTGTTTAGTATAGGTTGGTTAGAGATCCATCAGTGACCCCACCTTGTCCCAGTTGCATCGCTTTATGTTCGATGACTCGATCAACGTGATCGACGTCCAGGCCCTGACACCACACATCACCCCCCTAGTTGTACGACTCTACAGAGTTACCATCGAGTGCCGAGGGTGGAACCTCTTACATCACTCCTGATGAGATCTCTGTAGTGTTGCTATCCGGTCGTGGTCATCGAGGGTGATTTCCTCCTTAACTACTTCCGATACGACTCTGTCGTGCAACCCCTCAAGTGTGACCTCGAGGGTGGATCCTCTTACGTTCACCTTGATGATTACATCGAGTGGAATTCACCGGGGGTGATTCCTCGGGGTTTCCCCTTGGTGTTAGACACACAGTTACTATGGTTACTATGACTTTGCACTGAGCCATGTTATTAAAGATGGGTCGGCCTTGAGGGGTACCCGTGTGAGATTAGTTGAGAGTGATGTGGAGTCGGGTTGACCTGGAAGGTGCCCGCGAGATACTTACGAGGCGTGGCCGGGCATTCTTAGCCCTTGCTGCAAGTACTCGAGACGGGGCGACGGGGTCACATCGATCGTGAGTCTCTGCTCGTTACCGCGTGCTCCTAATCCACTACGATTTGGATATTTGATCTGAGGGGCCTCTGGCCTGATAGTACTAACCATCACGTGGGCATAGTATGGGTGTTCTGCGTCGTATGCATCAGCCGAAGCTTAATAGACGTCAGCGATTGAGCGGCGTGTGCCGGGTTGGACTGCGTAAGCTCCTGCCTTGTTGAAGGAGGTAGCCAGGTCTGCTCACCGGCCGCGGACGCAACATGCAGGAGTTCCCGGGGAGATGGCCCATGAACCCTGGGGTACATGCTTAGTCCGGCGTGCTTGACCTCTCTATTAAGCCTAGGCCAGGTTGCGGCATATTGTTTGGCCGAGGCCGGGCATGACCCAGGAAAGTGTGTCCGACCGGAGTTAATCGAGCGTGGTGGGTAAGTTGGTGCACCCCTGCAGGGAAGAAAACATCTATCGATAGCCTGTCCTGCGGTAACGGACACTTGGAGTTGTATCCCGATCGATACAACTAGAACTGGATACTTGTGATGAGAACTGGATGGTGATGGGAATTGGAATGTGTTGACACTTGGATAGTATGGCTCTGGGATTGCTTTCTTGCAGGGAGTCGAGAAAGGATCTCTGGTCGAGGTTGATAACACTTCTACTACTTTACTTTATGCTACTCTACTCCCTCCTGTTGCTGCAAGATGGTGGTTTTCCAGAAGATGCTAGTCTTCGATAGGCTAGGCTTTCCCCTTCCCTTCTGGCATTCTGCAGTTTAGTCCACAGATACAACCCATTCCTTTGATACAGATGCATACTTAGTTTAGATCTGATGTAAGTCTTGCGAGTACTTTGGATGAGTACTCACGGTTGCTTTGCTACCTCTTTTTCCCATATACCCGATTGTTGCGACCAGATGACGGATCCCAGGAGCCAGACGATGCCACTGATGACTACTACTACCCAAAGGATGCCTACTACTACGTGAAGACCGCTGACGACTTGGAGTAGTTAGGAGGCTCCCAGGCAGGAGGCCTTGCCTTTTCGATCGATGTTGTTTTTGTTCTAGCCTTCTTAAGGCAAACTTGTTTAACTCATGTCTGTACTCAGATATGGTTGCTACCGCTGACTCTTATGTATTCAAGCCCTCGAGGCCCCTGGCTTGTAATATAAAGCTTGTATTATTTATTTTGTGTCTAGAGTTGTGTTGTGATATCTTCCCGTGAGTCCTTGATCTTGATTGTACACATTTGCGTGTATGATTAGTGTACGGTCAAATCGGGGGCGTCATAAGATGACACCCCATTCGATGGATCTGGAATGGTCTGAGTTCCGGTGCCTGTGATGCCGTAGATCGCCAGACGGAAGCTTGGGTGGTAGATGGGAGTAGAGGGGAGTGGAGTGAAGTGGCTAGGTTTTGGTCCGGCAAGCGGATGGGGAGGAATATATGTGGGGTCGGGTGGGCCATCGTGGGCCAAGTCCGACTTAGCGGACGCGCCAGGGCGCTCCCATATCCACCCTAGATTTCAGGCTGGATATGAGGGGTGTCGGTCAGCCCGGTCGTTCGAGGTCCGTTTGAGGTGCCCGTCTAGGTCGAAATTTCATGATTGGTCAGTGTCCGGTGAAGGAAATATGCCCTAGGGGCAATAATAAAGTTGTTATTTATATTTCCTTATATCATGATAAATGTTTATTATTCATGCTAGAATTGTATTAACCGGAAACTTAGTACATGTGTGAATACATAGACAAACAGAGTGTCACTAGTTTGCCTCTACTTAACTAGCTCGTTGAATCAATGATGGTTATGTTTCCTAACCATAGACATGAGTTGTCATTTGATTAACAGGGTCACATCATTAGAGAATGATGTGATTGACTTGACCTATCCATTAGCTTAGCACGATGATCGTTTAGTTTGTTGCTATTGCTTTCTCCATAAATATACATGTTCCTATGACTATGAAATCATGCAACTCCCGAATACTGGAGGAACACTTTGTGTGCTACCAAACGTCACAACATAACTGGGTGATTATAAAGGTGCTCTATAGGTGTCTCCAATGGTGTTTGTTGAGTTGGCATGGATCAAGATTAGGATTTGTCACTCCGATTGTCGGAGAGGTATCTCTGGGCCCTCTCGGTAATGTACATCACAATAAGCCTTGCAAGAAATGTAGCTAATGAGTTAGTTACGGGATGTAGCATTACGGAACGAGTAAAGAGACATGCCGGTAACGAGATTGAACTAGGTATTGAGATACCGACGATCGAATCTCAGGCAAGTAACATACCGATGACAAAGGGAACAACGTATACCATTATGCGGTTTGACCGATAAAGATCTTCGTAGAATGTGTAGGAGCCAATATGAGCATCCAGGTTCCGCTATTGGTTATTGACTAGAGACATGTCTCGGTCATGTCTACATAGTTCTCGAACCCGTAGGGTCCGCACGCTTAACGTTCGGTGACGATCGGTATTATGAGTTTATGTGTTTTGATGTACCGAAGGTAGTTCGGAGTCCCTGATTTGATCACGGACATGATGAGAAGTCTCGGAATGGTCGATACGTAAAGATCGATATATTGGAAGCCTATGTTTGGACATCGGAATGGTTCCGAGTGGTTCGGGCATTTTTCCGAAGTACCGGGAGGTTACCGGAACCCCCCGGGGAGTATATGGGCCTTATTGGGCCTTAGTGGAATAGAGGAGAGGGAAGGGAAAAGAGGGAGGCACACCCCCAAGCCCAATCCGAATTGGGAGGGGGGCGACCCCCCTTTCCTTCCTCCCTCTCTCCTCCTTCCTTCTTTTCCTACTACTACTTGGAAAGGGGGGAATCCTACTCCCGGAGGGAGTAGGACTCCCCTAAGGCACGCCATAGAGAGGGCCGGCCCTCCCCCTCCTCCACTCCTTTATATACAGGGGAGGGGGCACCCCATGGACACACAAGTTGATCATTGATCTTTTAGCCGTGTGCGGTGCCCCCCTCCACCATAATCCACCTCGGTAATTGATGACCCACAAGTGTAGGGGGTCTATCGTAGCCTTTTCGATAAGTAAGAGTGTAGAACCCAACGAGGAGCAGAAGGAAATGATAAGCAATTTTCAGTAAGGTATTCATTGCAAGCACTAAAATTATCGGTAACAGATAGTTTTGTGATAAGGTAATTTGTAACGAGTAGCAAGTAATAAAAGTACATAAGGTGCAGCAAGATGGCCCAATCCTTTTTGTAGCAAAGGACAAGCCTGGACAAACTCTTATATAAAGGAAAGCGCTCCCGAGGACACATGGGTATTATCGTCAAGCTAGTTTTCATCACGTTCATATGATTTGCGTTCGGTACTTTGATAATTTGATATGTGGGTGGACCGGTGCTTGGGTACTGTCCTTACTTGGACAAGCATCCCACTTATGATTAACCCCCATTGCAAGCATCCACAACTACAACAGAAGTATTAAGGTAAACCTAACCATAGCATGAAACATATGGATCCAAATCAGCCCCTTACGAAGCAACGCATAAACTAGGGTTTAAGCTTCTGCCACTCTAGCAACCCATCATCTACTTATTACTTCCCAATGCCTCCCTCTAGGCCCAAACAATGGTGAAGTGTCATGTAGTCGACATTCACATGACACCACTAGAGGGATGACAACATACATCACATCAAAATATCGAACAAATACCAAATTCACATGACTACTTATAGCAAGACTTCTCCCATGTCCTCAGGAACAAACGTAACTACTCACAAAGCATATTCATGTTCATAATCAGAGGGGTATTAATATGCATAATGGATCTAACATATGATCTTCCACCAAGTAAACCAACTAGCATCAACTACAAGGAGTAATCAACACTACTAGCAACCCACAGGTACCAATCTGAGGTTTGGATACAAAGATTGGATACAAGAGATGAACTAGGGTTTCAGATGAGATGGTGCTGGTGAAGATGTTGATGGAGATTGACCCCCTCCTGATGAGAGGATCGTTGGTGATGACAATGGTGATGATTTCCCCCTCCCGGAGGGAAGTTTCCCCGGTAGAACAGCTTCGTCGGAGCCCTAGATTGGTTCCGCCAAGGTTCCGCCTCGTGGCGGCGGAGTTTCTTCCAGAAAGCTTGCTTATCATTTTTTTCCGGACGAAAGACCTCATATAGCGGAAGATGGGCATCAGAGGGCCACCAGGGGGCCCACGAGGCAGGGGGCGCGCCCAGGGGGTAGGGCACGCCCCCACCCTCGTGGCCAGGGTGTGGGCCCCCTCTGGTGGATTCTTTCTCGAGTATTTTTTATTAATTCCAAAAATAACTTCCGTGAAGTTTCAAGACTTTTGGAGCTGTGCAGAATAGGTCTCTAATATTTGCTCCTTTTCTAGCCCAGAATCCCAGCTGCCGGCATTCCCCCTCTTCATGTAAACCTTGTAAAATAAGAGAGAAAAGGCATAAGTATTGTGACATAATGTGTAATAACAACCCATAATGCAAGAAATATCAATATAAAAGCATGATGCAAAATTGACGCATCAACTCCCCCAAGCTTAGACCTCGCTTGTCCTCAAGCGAAAGCCGAAATCAAAAATTATGTCCACATGTTTAGAGATAGAGGTGTCGATAAAAGTAAAATACGGACATGAGGGCATCATGATCATTCTTAGAACAACAACTTACATAATTCTTGTCATATGATTTCTTATGCTAGAGTAATAATTCAATCACAATTTCAGATATGAATTGTAAACTTCATTGAAAACTAACAAACTATAATCTCAGTCATTGGAGCAATTGCAATTTATCATAACATAGGAAAGAGTCAATATATAAGAGCTTTTCAGCAAGTCCACATACTCAACTATCATATAGTCTTTCACAATTGCTGACACTCACGCAATACTTATGGGTATGGAGTTTTAATCGGACACAGAGAAAGATAGGGGCTTATAGTTTTGCCTCCCAACTTTTTACCTCAAGGGTAATGTCAATAGTTCATGAAAACCCACATCCAATTAGCCATATATATCAAGATCTTTCCAACACATTGTGCTTGCCAAAGGATAAAATGTAAAAAGGAAAGGTGAATATCACCATGACTCTTATATAAGGTGTAAGATAAAAGTGAAAGATAGGCCCTTCACAGAGGGAAGCAGAGGTTGTCATGCACTTTTATGGTTGAATGCACAAAATCTTGAACGTTACTTTATATTGCCACTTGTGATATGGACCTTTATTATGCAGTCCGTCACTTTTATTTCTTCCATATCACAAGATCGTATAAAGCTTATTTTCTCCACATTAATAGATCATACATATTTAGAGAGCAATTTTTATTGCGTGCACCGATGACAACTTACTTGATGGATCTTACTCAATCCATAGGTAGATATGATGGACTCTCATGGCAAAACTAGGTTTAGGGATATTTGGAAGCACAAGTAGTATCTCTACTTGGTGCAAAGAAATTGGCTAGCAAGAGAGGGAAAGGCAAGCTCAACATGTTGGATGATCCATGACAATATAATTTATCTTAGATGTAAGAAAACATAACCCATTACGTTGTCTTCCTTGTCCAACGTCAACTCTTTAGCATATCATACTTTAATGAGTGATCACAATTATAAAAGATGTCCAAGATAGTATATTTATATGTGAACCTCTCTTTCTTTATTACTTCATATTAATTGCAACGATGGCCAAAACTATGTTTGTCAACTCTCAACAACTTTTATTCATCATACTCTTTATATGTGAAGTCACTACTCTCCATAAGATCCATATGATCTCTTTATTTCTTTCTATTTCTTCTCTTTTATTCTATTCCCTCAAGATCATAGCAAAATAATCAAGCCCTTGACTCAACACTAATCTTTATTATATATAGCTCACGGACTCGATTACATAAGAAGATCATAAAGCAAAACTCACAACTAGATCATACTAAAACTTTATTCTACTAGATCAAGATATTATCAAAAGGATTGAACTAAGAAAAAATGGTAAAGATAAAACTGATGGTGATACAATATCGGGGCACTCACCCAAGCTTGGCAGTTGCCAAGGGGAGTGCCCATACCCATGTGTTTATGTCTCCTTCTTCGGGGTTGGTGATGTGATATTCTTGGCGATGATGCCCTTCAGGATACGATTCTCTTCCTCGAGCTTATTGACTTGCTTCTTGAGGCCCATTATTTCTTTATGGAGCTTGCCCGTGACGGCTAAAGCTCCTTTCACCCAAGGATGTTGCATAGCTACGGGAGAACAAGTAACACTCTTTTTCATATTTTCATAAGAAAGAAATCTAACATTGGAAGGGATGGCTGAGTTTGGAATAGCTGAGCTCTGTAGTTCCCTCATCATGAATCCGGCTCGGAAACGAGAAGTAACTTCTTCATCCTCCACCATGGCATCTATCCTTTTCAAGTCGGCCTCCATCTCTTCCTCAGTTGATGGCCCAAAGTGGTCAGCATAGCTGTTTACTCTTGGCCCCCGTGTCGGATGAGACACCCGGCTCTCCCCAACTGACTCTTGAGAAGACATTTTGCTCTATATCTGCAGCTGAAACAGCTCGAAACAAAAACAGGAGATATTTGCGTGATACGGTGGTCAAAACCTTCGGGAGATTATATAATGAATTTTTACCGATCAAAAGAAGTATCGTGCAAGAAAACAGAGTCCGGAGAGTCTACGAGGTGCCCACGAGGCAGGGGGCACGCCCAGGGGGGTAGGGCGCACCCTCCACCCTCATGGACGCCCCGTGTCCTTCCTGGAATACTTCTTATTTTCCTATTTTCTTAAATATTCCAAAACGGAGAAAAATTGCCATCAGAACTGTCTTGGAGTCGGTTTACTTACCGCACCACGTACCTATTCCTTTTCGGAGTCTAGAATGTTCCGAAAAGTGTCTCTTATGTACTCCTCCGGGGTTACGGTTTCAATAACATTAGTTTCAGCATTTATAGGATTACCTGAGATGTAATGTTTGATTCTTTGACCGTTCACCACCTTCAGATTTGTGCCTTCGAAGTTGTTGATTTTTATGGCACCAGAACGATAGACCTCCTCGATAACATAAGGACCTTCCCATTTAGAGAGAAGTTTGCCTGCAAAAAATCTTAAACGAGAGTTGTATAGCAATACATAATCACCTACATTAAACTCACGCTTTTGTATCCTTTTGTCATGCCATCTTTTAACATTTTCTTTAAACAGCTTGGCATTTTCATAGGCCTGGGTTCTCCATTCATCAAGTGAGCTAATGTCAAATAGCCTCTTCTCCCTGGCAAGTTTGAAATCATAATTGAGCTCTTTAATGGCCCAATATGCCTTATGTTCTAGTTCAAGAGGTAAGTGACATGCTTTACCATAAACCATTTTATACGGAGACATACCCATAGGATTTTTGTATGCAGTTCTATAAGCCCATAACGCACCATCAAGTTTCTTGGACCAATTCTTTCTAGATCTATTGGCAGTCTTTTGCAAAATTAATTTAAGATCTCTATTGCTAAGCTCTACTTGACCACTAGACTGTGGATGATAAGGAGATGCAATTCTATAATTAACATCATACTTAGCAAGCATTTTACGAAAGGCACCATGAATAAAATGTGAACCACCATCAGTCATTAAATATCTAGGGACTCCAAACCTCGGAAAAATAACTTCTTTAAGCATCTTAATAGAGGTGTTATGATCAGCACTACTAGTTGGAATAGCTTCTACCCACTTAGTAACGTAATCAATAGCAACTAAAATATGTGTATACCCATTAGAGGAAGGAAAAGGTCCCATATAATCAAAGCCCCAAAAATCAAATGGTTTAATAACAAGTGAATAATTCATAGGCATTTCTTGACGTCTACTAATATTACCAATTCTTTGACATTCATCACAAGATAAGATGAACTTACAGGCATCCTTGAAGAGAGTAGGCCAATAAAAACCGGATTGCAATACCTTATGTGCAGTTCTATCTCCAGCATGGTGTCCTCCATAAGCCTCAGAGTGACACTTGCGTAGGATCTGTTCCTGTTCATGCTCATGTACACAACGTCTAATAACACCATCTACTCCTTCTTTATAAAGGTGTGGGTCATTCCAAAAGTAATGTCTTAAATCATAAAAGAACTTTTTCTTTTGCTGGTATGTGAAACTAGGTGGTATAAATTTAGCAACAATGTAATTAGCATAATCAGCATACCATGGAGCAGTATGAGAAGCATTTATGACATTTAATTGTTCATTGGGAAAGCTATCATCAATAGGTAGTGGGTCATCAAGAACATTCTCTAACCTAGACAAGTTGTCGGCAACGGGATTCTCAGCTCCCTTTCTATCAATAATATGCAAATCAAATTCTTGTAGCAGGAGAAACCATCTAATAAGTCTAGGTTTAGCATCTTTCTTTTCCATAAGATATTTAATATTAGCATGATCAGTGTGAATAGTTACTTTAGAATCAACAATATAAGGTGTGAACTTATCACAAGCAAATACAACTGCTAAGAATTCCTTTTCAGTAGTAGCATAATTTCTCTGGGCATTGTCTAGAGTTTTACTAGCATATTGAATAACATTTAATTTTTCATCAACTCTTTGTCCTAGAACAACACCTACAGGATAGTCACTAGCATCACACATGATTTCAAAGGGTAAATTCCAATTAGGTGGCTGGACAATAGGTGCAGAAATCAAGGCTTTCTTAAGTATTTCAAATGCTTCTACACAATCATCATCAAAGACAAAAGGAATATCTTTTTGTAATAGGTTAGTCAGAGGCCGGGAAATTTTTGAGAAGTCCTTAATGAACCACTTATAAAAACCGGCATGACCAAGGAAACTTCTTATACCTTTGATGTCCTTGGGACACGGCATCTTTTCAATAGCATCAACTTTAGCTTTGTCAACTTCAATACCTCTTTTAGAAATTTTATGCCCCAAGACAATACCTTCATTAACCATAAAGTGGCACTTCTCCCAGTTCAAGACAAGGTTAGTTTCTTCACATCTCTGCAAAACTCGATCAAGGTTGCTCAAGCAGTCATCAAAACATGATCCATAAACAGAGAAATCATCCATGAAAACTTCACAAATCTTTTCACAAAAGTCAGAGAATATAGCCATCATGCATCTTTGAAAGGTAGCAGGTGCATTACATAAACCAAAAGGCATACGTCTATAAGAAAAGGTACCGAAAGGGCAAGTAAAAGTAGTCTTTTCTTGATCATCAGCTGACACAGGTATTTGAGAGAAACTAGAGTAACCATCTAGAAAGCAAAAATGTGTATGTTTGGATAATCTTTCTAGCATTTAATCAATGAAAGGCAAAGGGTAATGATCTTTTTAGTAGCTTTATTTAATTTGCGAAAATCAATCAGCATCCTATAACCTGTAATAATTCTTTGTGGAATCAATTCATCTTTATCATTAGGAACGAAAGTAATACCTCCCTTCTTAGGGACACAATGGACAAGACTTACCCACTGACTATCAGCAACGGGATAAATTATACCTGCTTCAAGGAGCTTTAATATTTCCTTTCTTACCACTTCTTTCATCTTAGGATTTAGCCGTCATTGGTGATCAATAACTGGTTTGGCGTCTTTCTCCAAATTTATTTTGTGTTGACATGGAGTGGGACTAATGCCCTTAAGATCATCAAGAGTATATCCAATAGCAGCACATTGCTTCTTCAGAGTTTTCAATAATTTCTCTTCTTCATGCTCTGATAGGTTAGCACTAATAATAACATGATATATCTTCTTTTCATCAAGATAAGCATATTTAAGAGTATCAGGCAATGGTTTAAGCTCAAACACGGGATCACCCTTGGGTGGAGGAGTATCCCCTAGGATTTCAACAGGCAAGTTGTGTTTCAAAATAGGTCCCTGTTTAAAGAATACTTCATCTATTTCCCTTCTTTCATTCATATACATATCATTTTCATGGTCTAGCAAATATTGTTCTAAAGGATCATTAGGAGGCACGACAATAGAAGAAAGACCAATAATTTCATCTTTACTAGGCAATTTCTCATCACGGGGTTGTCTACTAAATTTAGCAAAATTAAACTCATGAGACATATCCCCTAAACCAACAGAAATAATATCCTTATTGCAGTCTATCTTAGCATTAACAGTATTCAAGAAGGGTCTACCAAATATAATGGGACAAAAGTCATCTTGTGGGGAACCAAGAACAAGAAAATCAACATGATATTTAATTTTTCCACACAAGACTTCAACATCTCTAACAATCCCAACTGGTGAAATAATATCTCTATTGGCAAGGTTAATTTTAACATCTATCTCTTCTATCTCAGCAGGTGCAATATCATGCATAATTTCTTTGTATAAGGAATGAGTTATTGCGCTTGCACTACCACCCATATCACATAAGCCATGATAACAATGATCTCCTATTTTAACGGAAATAACAGGCATGCCTACAACAGGTCTATGTTTATTTTTAGCATCAGGTCTAGCAATTCTAGCAGCTTCATTGCAGAAGTAAATAACATGCCCATCAATATTATCGGCCAAGAGATCTTTAACCATAGCAATACTAGGTTCAACTTTAGCTTGCTTAGGGGGTTTAGGTGTCTTAATATTACTTTTGTTAACCACAGTTGAAGCTTTAGCATGATTCTTTATTCTAACAGGGAAAGGTGGTTTCTCAATATAAGCAGCAGGAACAACAGGATCATTATAAGTGATAGTCTTTTCTTCAACTTTAATAGGTGCAACTACTTTTACTTCAATGGGAGGATTATATTTAAAACACTTCTCCTTAGGGAGATCAACATGAGTAGCAAAGGATTCACAAAAAGAAGCTACTATCTCAGAGTTAAGTCCATATTTAGTGCTAAATTCATGGAAAGCATCGGTATCCATAAAAGACACAATTAAACTTAGGTGTTATACCTGACTCCTTACCTTCGTCGAGGTCCTAATCTTCAGAGTTGCGTTTAATTCTTTCCAATAAATCCCATTTGACTTCAATAGTCTTCATCATAAAAGATCCAGTACAAGAAGTATCGAGCATGGAGCGATTACTGAGAGAAAGCCGAGCATAATTTTTTTGAATAATCATTTCTTTTGAGAGCTCATGATTGGGGCATGAATATAACATTGACTTAAGCCTCCCCCAAGATTGAGCGATGCTCTCTCCTTCGCGAGGCCAAAAATTATATATATAATTATGATCACGATGGACAAGATGCATAGGATAAAACTTCTGATGAAATTCCATTTTCAATCGTTGGTAGTTCCATGATCCCATATCATCACATAGCCTATACCATGTCAATGCATCTACCTTCAAAGATAGAGGGAAGAACTTCTTCTTGATAACATCATCGGGCATACCTGCAAGCTAAAATAATCCACAAACTTCATCCACATAGATTAGGTGCAAATCAGGATGTAATGTTCCATCACCTGTGAAAGGATTAGCTAGCAGTTTCTCTATCATACCCGAAGGAATTTCAAAGAATTTTCAGTAGGTTCAGTAGGTTGAGGAGCAACTCTTTGCTCTACTGGTCAGGGTGAAGATACCCCAAACAAGCCCCTCAAAGGATTATGTTCCGTAGTAACAAGTGACAGTAAATTTCAGCACACTATATAAAATTTTCCTTACCAAATTCCACCTACCAAAGGCGCTTCACTCCCCGGCAACGGCGCCAGAAAAGAGTCTTGATGACCGACAAGTGTAGGGGATCTATCGTAGCCTTTTCGATAAGTAAGAGTGTCAAACCCAACGAGGAGCAGAAGGAAATGATAAGCGGTTTTCAGTAAGGTATTCTCTGCAAGCACTGAAATTATCGGTAACAGATAGTTTTGTGATAAGGTAATTTGTAACGAGTAGCAAGTAATAAAAGTAAATAAGGTGCAGCAAGATGGCCCAATCCTTTTTGTAGCAAAGGACAAGCCTGGGCAAACTCTTATATAAAGGAAAACACTCCCGAGGACACATGGGAATTATCGTCAAGCTAGTTTTCATCACGTCCATATGATTTGCGTTCGGTACTTTGATAATTTTATATGTGGGTGGACCGGTGCTTGGGTACTGTCCTTACTTGGACAAGCATCCCACTTATGATTAACCCCCATTGCAAGCATCTGCAACTACAACAGAAGTATTAAGGTAAACCTAACCATAGCATGAAACATATGGATCCAAATCAGCCCCTTACGAAGCAACGCATAAACTAGGGTTTAAGCTTCTGCCACTCTAGCAACCCATCATCTACTTATTACTTCCCAATGCCTCCCTCTAGGCCCAAACAATGGTGAAGTGTCATGTAGTCGACGTTCACATGACACCACTAGAGGGATGACAACATACATCTCATCAAAATATCGAACGAATACCAAATTCACATGACTACTTATAGCAAGACTTCTCCCATGTCCTCAGGAACAAACGTAACTACTCACAAAGCATATTCATGTTCAGGGGTATTAATATGCATAATGGATCTGAACATATGATCTTCCACCAAGTAAACCAACTAGCATTAACTACAAGGAGTAATCAACACTACTAGCAACCCACAGGTACCAATCTGAGGTTTGGATACAAAGATTGGATACAAGAGATGAACTAGGGTTTGAGATGAGATGGTGCTGGTGAAGATGTTGATGGAGATTGACCCCCTCCTGATGAGATGATCGTTGGTGATGACGATGGTGATGATTTCCCCCTCCCGGAGGGAAGTTTCCCCGGTAGAACAGCTTCGTTGGAGCCCTAGATTGGTTCCACAAAGGTTCCCCTCGTGGCGGAGGAGTTTCTTCTCGAAAGCTTGCTTATCATTTTTTCCGGACGAAAGACCTCATATAGCGGAAGATGGGCATCAGAGGACCACCAGGGGGCCCATGAGGCAGGGGGCGCGCCCAAGGGGTAGGGCATGCCCCCACCCTCGTGGCCACGCTGTGGGCCCCCTCTGGTGGATTCTTTCTCCAGTATTTTTTTATTAATTCCAAAAATAACTTCCGTGAAGTTTTAGGAATTTTGGAGCTGTGTAGAATAGGTCTCTAATATTTGTTGGGGAACATAGTAATTTCAAAAAAATTCCTACGCACATGCAAGATCATGGTGATGCATAGCAACGAGAGGGGAGAGTGTGTCCACGTACCTGTCGGTGTCAGAACCGGCGGATCTCGGGTGGGGGGTCATGAACTGTGCGTCTAAGGCAGATGGTAATAGGAGGCAGGATACACAATGTTTACCCAGGTTCGTGCCCTCTCGATGGAGGTAATACCCTACTTCCTGCTTGATTGATCTTGATGATATGAGTATTACAAGAGTTGATCTACCATGAGACCGTAGAGGCTAAAACCTAGAAGCTAGTCTATGATTATGATTGTTTTTGTCCTACGGATTAAACCCTCCGGTTTATATAGACACCGGAGGGGGCTAGGGTTACACCGAGATGGTTACAAGGGAGGAGATCTACATATCCGAATTGCCAAGCTTGCCTCCACGCAAAGGAGAGTCCCACCCGGACACAGGACGAAGTCTTGAATCTTGTATCTTCATAATCCAACAGTCCGGCTGAAGGATATAGTCCGGCTGTCCGAGGACCCCCTAATCCAGGACTCCCTTAGTAGCCCCTGAACCAGGCTTCAATGACGATGAGTCCAACGCGCTGATTGTCTTCGGCATTGCAAGGCGGGTTCCTTCTCCGAATACTCCATAGAAGTTTTTGAACACAAGGATCGTGTCCAGCTCCGCAAAACAAATTCCACATACCACTGTAGAGAGTATATTATTTCCACAAATCTAATCTGCTGACAACTTTTCATAGCGTGACATCGCGCCATGGCTCGGTCATTATTCGAACCGTTTTTCTCAACCAGCTACTACACATATTGCGAGGCAATTTTCTTGGCATGTCTTGTCGAAGCAGAGATCGTGTCCCCTTATCACGGGATTCTCATCAATACGGGTATGGGTAACCCAACCGCGCCTGCAGGTATGACTCCTCGATTTTACGCAAGTTCTGAACGGCCATGCGGAGGACGCTTGATATTCATGCTCTTTATAAAGGGGCCAAATCCTGTCCTTTTCTTCTCGCGCTCGATCCTTCCCTTCCCCCACCTTCAACCTTCCCCCACCTTGTTCCAACACCCAAGGCTCAGGCTAAGCGCTTCGGACCTTCAACCTTGTCCGGATCCAACCTTCAAGGCCGGTGGATGGCCTCTTCTATCACAAAGGAGGACATCAAGAAGCTAAGAGAAGCCAGGTATCTGACCGCCGAAATCTCGCACAGGCTGCCCGCTCAAGAGTAGCTCATCCCCACTCCCGAACCCAACGAGAGTGTCGTATTTGTTTCCCACTTCCTCCGAGGGCTAGGCTTTAGTCTCGATCCCTTTGTTAGAGGGCTTATGTTCTATTACGGGCTCGATTTCCACGATCTAGCCCCAGATTCCATCCTTCACATCTCGTCGTTTATCGCCGTGTGCGAGGCCTTCCTCCGCATCACCCCACACTTCAGCTTATGGCTCAAGACCTTCAATGTGAAGCCGAAGATGATCGATGGGCGACACGCAGAATGCGAAGGTGCCATAATAAGCAAAGGCGCCGATGCCCCATGGCCAAAGGGTTCCTTCCCGGAGGTGTCCAACTTATGGCAGCGGGAGTGGTTTTACATCACAGCTCCCCGAAGTACTAAGTGGGTAGCCGCCCCCGCCTTCCATTCGGCCCCCCCGCCACAACTGGCGTCATGGGTCAACAAGGGGCTGGACTGGGGGCCAGTTAATGACATGTCGACATTGCAAAGTCGCATCCGAGATCTCCTTAGGAGGGATGTCAGTCTCGTCAAGGTAATGCAAGTTATGCTAGTTTGTCGGGTCCTGCCATGCCAACGTCGATCTCTCCATATGTGGGAGTTCAACCCGGAAGGACCGCGAACTATTCAGCAATTCTTCGGCATGACGCTTGAAGGGATGTATGGATTGCTTTCCGGATCATGAATAAAGTGTCCGGACACCACTGAGGATGCGGGTCTAAACTGCAATCGTCCAGATACCCATGTAAGTAATTCTGCGGCCGAACACGTCGTCTTTTCATTTGTCATAACATCATTCTGAAAAAATTGCTCTTGGCCAGGACTGGATAAGAAAGGCGAAGATGATCAGGTGTTCGGCCCCCCTTCCCGAAGGCTCACCGGATCCTGTACTAGCCAGGATGCTTGAGCACGCACTTTATCAAGTGCCATCAGGGGAAGATAAAGGGAGGGATAAAGAAGCCAAAAGCGGGCCTCACGCATTACTCATCCAAACCGAGGGAATTAGTGTCTCTACGAAGGAGGATAGTCGGGGAGAAGAATCTAGAATCCCCTCTCCCCAAGGAAGAAAAAGGACTGCCTCTGACGACTCGGAAACGAAAGTTTCCAAATGAGGGAAGAAACCTTTGCTAGGGGGCCCTACCCCAGAGGGCGTCCTTACGGCACAGTGCCCGCGAGGGGGCCAGCCGTCCACCAAGCTGTAAGTGAATCAAGAGTACTTTTGGTAAATATATCATGCTTTATCTCCGAGGACAATAACCAAGACATATATCTTTTAGTCCTGCTCGTAGCCCTTCTCAATAGAGTTCGTCTTCGGGGAATCTTCTTCCGGAGATGATGGAGAGCGAAACGCCTCCCCCTGTCTCCCCACCTCCTGGGGCGGACGACCCTAAGGTGTCATCACGGAGGATTTCTCCTGATCCGCCGAGGCCAGAAGGTAACCCTTTGGCCACCCGAAGTCTGGAGTATTCGGCTTCTAAGGAGAGCAACAGAAAGAGTCTGGGATTGTCCGGTGCACAACCGGACGTGCTGATGGGTCTTTTGGAGCAACCGGCTATCTCAGAGGAGCATCGTACTTTAATGGGTACGGTGGTTGAGAGGATCTCATCCGCCAAAAGTGGGTTGCATGAAGCTTTTATGAGCCTGCTAAGAGGCTTTGAGGTACGCAAAGTAATATATATATAAAAAATTGACGGTACCACACACGCTAGGTGTGCTCTATACAGATAGTAGCCCCTGAGATTCTGGTTGCTGTCTAGAGGCGGCAAACAGAGGATCGTAGTCCCAAGTAATCATCGCGCTGCTTTCATGTGCAGGCGGCTGACGGTCCGATGGCTGGCCGGACTGCTGAGTTTGCCGGACTTAGCCGGCAACTTGAAGCGGCAGATGCTGACATCGCGCTTGTGAACAAGTGGCTTGATGAGGCACAGGGTATGTATTTTTGGGTGGTCAACAAATATTAAGAGGAGCATGATGCTAGTATCTATAATATGCTATGACTGCAGATGGAGCTACCGCCGTGGAGACCCTTCGGGCAGAACTTGCCCGAGCCAAGGAACAAGCCAGGAGGAGTGATGCGTCCGCCCTAAAGGCGGCCGAAGAGTTAAGAGCTGAACGGAATGCTCATCGCCAGAGCGAAGATAAAATAGCCAAGATGGCCATTGAGCTGAAGGATGCCACCGACCGGTATGAGATTCTTGAAAAGGAAAGCCAAGCGAAAGCAGCGGACCTGGAGAAAACCATGGTAGCATCCAAGGAGACCCGCTCTAAAATCAGAGCGGCGAAAGAGGAGCTTTGTCAAGCCGGAGATATCACGGCTGGGAAGCCCTTTTGTTGCGGACGAAGTTCGGAGATCCGAAGTATGCCCCTCTGGATCAATTATGGAGTGCTGCAGACGCGTATTCGGACCTGACAATGAGTGTTGTTGATGCGACTGAGTTTTTCAAAGATCAAAAAGATCACGAAGTGGAAAAGTTGTTCTAGTCGCAGTTCAGTGCTCCAACGCGTCTGCTGCTGTTAAATGAGCAAATGGCCGAGTGGGATGAGCTCCATAGGTTGTCCGGGATTGCCATGAGGTTTGTCGTGGATCATCTTTGGCCGGAAGGACCAAGGCCGAATAGTTATTTTGGTTTAGTGTAACGATTCCTTGGTGTTGTGCCGCATATCGATGCTGTAAAGAGGTCGGCGTGCATAGAGGATGTGCGGATGGCTCTTACCTGAGTTAAGACATACTGGGCTGAGATGGATGCCACCGCTATTGCAACCCAGGGTCCGGCCGTAGAGCAGGGCTCGGCCGAGCACTATTTTGTAGAAGTCCTAGAAGGCGCTCGTTTAATAGAGGCTCAGTGCTCGAAGAGTATCATGTTCGAGTGACATGTATCCCAATTGTAAAAACAATGCTATTTGGATTATAAAGGCTGTGTTTATACTTTTGCCTGAAAGTATTATGATGCCTCCTGTGCGGCCGTTTTATGTATGTATATAACCTGAAAGTTTGCTGTCTTCGGCTTCAGCCCCCACACATATAATGCGAGGGTGTTCGGAAAAGCGCGTATTCACACTTGATCCAACGTCTTGGTCCATTAAGGAGGTGATAGCATGACGAACAAGGCAATCGGACTATATTGCTTTAACACTTTCACTTAGGCATAGGAGCTTGACAGTGGGGCAACTATATAGCCCCTGGTACTTCTGCGCTTATCCGAATACGGTGCCGTACATACATGACCGGGAAACCGGTCCTTCGTTAATGCCGAGGAATCGCGAAGATTCCGCTGAGTCCTCGAGTGGTTGACCAGTCTCGCGCTTTATCATGACAGTCAGTTTCCGGCACGGAGGATCAGCTGCCTTGGTACTAGACCCAATAATTGACAGATACCATCTCACCCGAGTCCTTATGGACGGCGGCAGTCAGTTATTGGTGCCGGATACTTGTCGGGTGATCCCTGCGATCAAAAGTGATCGAGCAGGCCGACCAAGGGTTGAACTTGGGGGTGACGGGCTCGACGGTGCATACATCTCGGAGTGCGCGTTTGCTCCTCCTCTTCGTTACATGAATCATGTTCACTGTTTTGACCTCTGGTGGGAATTTTTTCTGTCCCCCAGTGTTCAGCTGGCGAGCCTCATCCTCGTCTTTGCGTGGTGTCTCCCTCCCCTTGTGTTCGGCATTTTGCTTGCCGACCTGCTTGAAGATGCAGCATTCTCTGTTGGTGTGATTTGCGAGTTTGTCGGAGGTGCCATGAATCTGACATAATCTGTCTAGAATCTTGTTTAGGCTGGACGGTCCATCTCTGCTGCCTTTAAATGGCTTTTTCTGTTGACCGGGTCGAGAGCTCTTGAATCCGGCGTTTACCACTGTGTTGTCTGGGCTGTCTTCATTGTTTCGACGCTTGCTTTTATTGTATCGTGGTTTTCCATTGCCATCCCTGACTTCGGATGTGCCTGGGTTGCTGGTGCCGCTATGGGCCAGCTAACTATCTCTGCCCGCGCAAAAGCGGGTCGTAAGGCTTGTTAGGGCTGCCATTGTCCTCGGTTTTTCCTGGCCGAGGTGTCTGGCGAGCCATTCGTCTCAGATACTGTGTTTGAAAGCCGCTAAGGCTTCGGCGTTCGGGCAGTCAACAATTAGATTCTTCTTAGTGAGGAATCTGTTCCAAAGCTTTCGGGCTGACTCTCCGGGCTGTTGAATTATATGACTTAAATCGTCTGCATCCGTAGGTCGAACATAGGTCCCTTGAAAATTAGCCCTAAAAGCATCTTTGAGCTCTTCCCAACTTCCAATTGAGTTTTCGGGGAGGCTCTTCAGCCAGTGCCGAGCTGGTCCTTTCAACTTGAGGGGCAAGTATTTGATGGCGTGGAGATCATCTCCGCGAGCCATGTGGATATGAAGGATAAAGTCCTCAATCCAGACCCCAGGGTCTATCGTTCCATCGTATGCCTCTATGTTCATGGGTTTGAATCCTTCTGGAAATTCATGATCCAGAACCTCATCGGTGAAGCATAGGGGTGCGCGACACCCCTGTATTTGGATGTGTCATGGCATTCTGACGGTTGTAGTGTTCGGTTTTGATTCTGTGTCAGAGCACGCTTCCTAGATCCGTAGATGGACCTGGTCATACCGGCTTTTTGGCGCATGTCCTCACGTAAATCGTGTGCTGACTTAAGTGCGACATCGTTAGCCGCCCTATCGCGGCCACGGGGTGGTCGATCCGGCTGATCGACCGTTTTATTTTTCGGTTGTATAGGCCCTAAAGCAGCTTGCACTTTGGATAGCTCTTTGTGTGGCGGCTGCCACCGTACTTTTCTTCAGTGTCGAGCACTTTGTTCCATCTATTGTTGAGTGTATTTTGCGCGGCCTTAAGCCTTTGCTTCTGCTTCTTCAGACTCCTCGCGGTGGCAATAAGCCTTCTATGGAGGTCCTCTTGCTCCAAGTGCCTTTCCGGGATGATGTGTGCATCGTCGTCCAGACTGTTCTCCTCTCGGGAGACAGGTTGATGAGCTTTACCCTCGGCGTCGCCGTGATCGGACAGCGGCTCCGTACTATGTTCGCCGTCCGCTGGTTCATCCTGCTCTGTTGCTGGGTCCATGTGGTCGTCGTTTGCTTTGGAGTCGATCGGGGTATTATTCTTTCTTGCAGTGTTATTGTTGTTTTTGCCGAGGCGGGATTTGGAGCGGTGCCTACGTCATCGCTTTGGTTGTTCTCGAGGGGATTATCCTCCGCTGCATCCTTCCATTCCTCGTCATTGTTTTCTTTGGGTGTATCCACCATGTATATATCGTGTGATGAAGTGGCTGTCCAGCGCCCTGTGGGCGGTGGTTCCTGTTCCTCTCCTGCATCATCGTCCATACCGTTGATGTCTTCGGAGTTGAAATCAAGCATATCGGTTAAGTCATCGACAGTGGCTATTAAGCGGGTGGTGGGTGGGGAACGAATTTCTTCGTCGTCTGCTTCCCACTCAAGCCGGACATAGTTCAGTCAAGGGTCTCCTGACAAGGAGAGAGACCTCAATGAATTTAGCATGTCGCCCAAGGGTGAGTGCTAAAAGATATCCGCGGAGGTAAACTCCATGATCGGTGCCCAATCAGATTCGATAGGCACGGAGGCAGGCAGTTCGGAGCCCCTGGCCGGGGACGAATCCAAGGATCCGGCAACACAGGTCTCGTAGGAGGTGAAGTCAGTATTAGGCTCTATCGCCGCTGAGTGTGCGGACTCCGTGGCGGGGTCCATCAACCCGTCCTCGGACGGTGCGATCTGCTCCAGATCAAGGGCCGGAGTTGCCACAGGTGTTATCTCCCGAACACTATCCGGTGATGTCTACTACACAACCTTCTTCTTGTAGACGTTGTTGGGCCTCCAAGTGCAGAGGTTTGTAGGACAATAGCAAATTTCCCTCAAGTGGATGACCTAAGGTTTATCAATCCAGAGGAGGCATAGGATGAAGATGGTCTCTCTCAAGCAACCCTGCAACCAAATAACAAAGAGTCTCTTGTGTCCCCAACACACCCAATACAATGGTAAATTGTATATGTGCACTAGTTCGGCGAAGAGATGGTGATACAAGTGGTATATGGATAGTAGATAATAGTTTTTGTAATATGAAAATATAAAAACAGCAAGGTAACGAATGATAAAAGTGAGCGTAAACGGTATTGCAATGCGTTGAAACAAGGCCTAGGGTTCATACTTTCGCTAGTGCAAGTTCCCTCAACAATACTAACATAATTGGATCACATAACTATCCCTCAACATGCAACAAAGAGTCACTCCAAAGTCACTAATAGCAGAGAACGAACGAAGAGATTATGGTAGGGTACGAAACCACCTCAAAGTTATTCTTTCCAATCAATCTGTTGGGCTATTCCTATAAGTGTCACAAACAACCCTACAGTTCATACTAGAATAACACCTTAAGACACAAATCAACCAAAACCCTAATGTCACCTAGATACTCCAATGTCACCTCAAGTATCCGTGGGTATGATTATACGATATGCATCACACAATCTCATATTCATCTATCCAACCAACACAAAGGACCTCAAAGAGTGCCCCAAAGTTTCTACTGGAGAATCATGACGAAAACGTGTGCCAACCCCTATGCATAGGTTCATGGGCGGAACCCGCAAGTTGATCACCAAAACATACATCAAGTGAATCACGTGATATCCCATTGTCACCACAGATATCCACGGCAAGACATACATCAAGTGCTCTCAAATCTTTAAAGACTCAATCAGATAATCATAGGATCCAAATATAATAGCAAAGCTCACGATACATCAAGATCGTATCACCTCAAGAACACGAGAGAGAGAGAGATCAAACACATATCTACTGGTACATACCCTCAGCCCCGAGGGAGAACTACTCCCTCCTCGTCATGGAGAGCACCGGGATGATGAAGATGGCCACCGGAGAGAGATTGCCCCCTCCGGCAGGGTGCCGGAACGGGTCTACATTGGCTTTCGGTGGCTACGGAGGCTTCTGGCGGCGGAACTCCCGATCTATTGTGCTCACGGATGTTTTTAGGGTATATGGATATATATAGGCGGAAGAAGTACGTCAGGGAGGCCATGAGGGGCTCACGAGGGTGGAGGGCGCGCCCAGGGGGGTGGGCGCGCCCCCCTGCTTCGTGACCTCCTCGCAGATCCCCCGACGTGCACTCCAAGTCTTCTGGGCTTATTTCCTTCCAAAAATGAGTTCCATGAAGTTTTAGGTCAATTGGACTCCGTTTGGTTTTCCTTTTCTTCAAACCCTAAAATAGGGTAAAAACAGAAACAGAAACTGGCACTGGGCTCTGGGTTAATAGGTTAGTCCCAAAAATGATATAAAAGTGTATAATAAAGCCAATAAACATCCAAAACAGTAAATAATATAGCATGGAGCAATCAAAAATTATAGATACGTTGGAGATGTATCAGCATCCCCAAGCTTAATTCCTGCTCGTCCTCGAGTAGGAAAATGATAAAAACAAAATTTTTGATGTGGAGTGCTACTTGGCATAATTTCAATGTAATTCTTCTTAATTGTGGCATGAATATTCAGATCCATAAGATTCAAGATAAAAGTTCATATTGGCATAAAAATGACAATGCTTCAAGCATACTAACTAAGCAATTATGTCTTCTCAAAATAACATGGCTAAAGAAAGCTATCCCTACAATATCATATAGTCTGGCTATGCTCCATATTCACCACACAAAATATTTAAATCATGCACAACCCCGATGACAAGCCAAGCAATTGTTTCATACTTTTGATGTTCTCAAACTTTTTCAACTTCACCAATACATGAGCGTGAGCCATGGATATAGCACTATAGGTGGAATAGAATGGTGGTTGTGGAGAAGACGAAAAGGAGAAGATAGTCTCACATCAACTAGGCGTATCAACGGGCTATGGAGATGCCCATTAATATATATTAATGTGAGTGAGTAGGGATTGCCATGCAACGGATGCACTAGAGCTATAAGTGTATGAAAGCTCGACAAAAGAACTAAGTGGGTGTGCATCCAACTTGCTTGCTCACGAAGACCTAGGGCAATTTTGAGGAAGCCCATCATTGGAATATACAAGCCAAGTTCTATAATGTAAAATTCCCACTAGTATATGAAAGTGACAACATAGGAGACTCTCTATCATGAAGATCATGGTGCTACTTTGAAGCACAAGTGTGGTAAAAGGATAGTAGCATTGCCCCTTCTCTCTTTTTCTCTCATTTTTTATTTTTTTATTTGGGCCTTCTCTCTCTTTTTTTATTTGGGCCTTCTATCTTTTTTATGGCCTCTTTTTTTATTTGGGCTTCTTTGGCCTCTTTTTTTCGTCCGGAGTCTCATCCCGACTTATGGGGGAATCATAGTCTCCATCATCCTTTCCTCACTGGGACAATGCTCTAATAATGATGATCATCACACTTTTATTTTTCTTACGACTCAAGAATTACAACTCGATACTTAGAACAAAATATGACTCTATATGAATGCCTCCGGCGATGTACCGGGATATGCAATGATGCATGAGTGACATGTATGAAAGAATTATGAATGGTGGCTTTGCCACAAATACGATGTCAACTACATGATCATGCAAAGCAATATGACAATGATGAAGCGTGTCATAATAATGGAACGGTGGGAAGTTGCATGGCAATATATCTCGGAATGGCTATGGAAATGCCATAATAGGTAGGTATGGTGGCTGTTTGTATATGGTGGGTGTATGATACCGGCGAAAGGTGCACGGTATTAGAGAGGCTAGCAATGGTGGAAGGGTGAGAGTGCATATAATCCATGGACTCAACATTAGTCATAAAGAACTCACATACTTATTGCAAAATTCTACAAGTTATCAAAGCAAAGTATTACGCGCATGCTCCTAGGGGGATAGATTGGTAGGAAAAGACCATCGCTCGTCCCCGACCGCCACTCATAAGGAGGACAATCAATTAATAAATCATGTTCCGACTTCATCACATAACGGTTCACCATACGTGCATGCTACGGGAATCACAAACTTCAACACAAGTATTCCTCAAATTCACAACTACTCAACTAGCATGACTCTAATATCACCATCTCCATATCTCAGAACAGTCATCAAGCATCAAACTTCTCTTAGTATTCAATACTCTATATGGAAGTTTTTACTATTCTTGGATGCCTAGCATATTAGGATTATTTAAGCAAATTACCATGCTATTTAAAACTCTCAAAATGATATAAGTGAAGCATGAGAGTTCATCTATTTCTATAATACCACCACCGTGCTCTAAAAAGATATAAGTGAAGCACTAGAACAAACGACAAACTACTCTGAAAGATATAAGTGAAGATCAATGAGTAGTCGAATAATTATGCAACTATGTGAAGACTCCCTAACATTTAAGATTTCCAGATCTTGGTATTTTATTCAAACAGCAAGCAAAACATAATGAAATAAAATGACGCTCCAAGCAAAACACATATCATGTGGCGAATAAAAATATAGCTCCAAGTAAAGTTACCAATGAATGAAGACGAAAGAGGGGATGCCTTCTGGGGCATCCCCAAGCTTAGGCTCTTGCCACTTCTTATTCCATAGTCCATCGAATCCTTACCCAAAACTTGAAAACTTCACAACACAAAACTTAAAGTAGAAAATCTCATGAGCTCCGTTAGCGAAAGAAAACAAAATACCACTTCAAGGTACTGTAATGAACTCATTCTTTATTTATATGGGTGTTATACCTACTGTATTCCAACTTCTCTATGGTTCATAAACTATTTTACTAGCCATAGATTCATCAAAATAAGCAAACAACACACGAAAAACAGAATTTGTCAAAAGCAGAACAGTCTGTAGTAATCTGTATCTAGCACAAGATCTGGAACCCCAAAAATTCTAAAACAAATTTCTGGACCTGAGGAATTTATCTATTAATCATCTGCAAAAATAATTAACTAAATAGCACTCTCCAAATAAAAATGGCAGCAATTCTCATGAGCGCTAAAGTTTCTGTTTTTTACAGCATGATCAACAAGACTTTCCCAAAGTCTTCCCAAAGGTTCTACTTGGCACAAACACTAATTAAAAGCATAAAACCACATCTAAACAGAGGCTAGATGAATTATTTATTACTAAACATAAACAAAAAGCAAGGAATAAAAATAAAGTTGGGTTGCCTCCCAACAAGCGCTATCGTTTAACGCCCCTAGCTAGGCATGATGATTTCAATGATGCTCACATAAAAGATAAGAATTGTAACATAAAGAGAGCACCATAAGGAATATGACTAGCACATTTAAGTCTAACCACTACAAAAAAATACACTTCTGTGATGATACGTGTTTGTCACAGTAGGTCGCGTTTTTTGTCATGCATGTACATCCATGACAAATTTATGACAAAATCAAGGTAGTCATACCTGTGCTGTCGTAGAAGTGTTCCATGACATTACCAAAATTATCATCATGGAAGTGTCCACTTCCATGACGATAAATCGCGCGTCACAGAAGTGCTTTCGTCAAGGGTGACCGACACGTGGCATCCACCGTAACGGAACGCCGTTAAGCTATCGGGTCGGGTTTTGGATCCGATAACCCGTTAACAGCCCCGACCAATGGGAAATTTCCACGTGTAAAATTCTTATTGGCCGGACGAAACACGTGTCAGCTCGTTAGTGGGTCAGATAGGCGCCTATGATATGTCGACACGTGGCATGGCCCCGACAGAGGCCCATTCCTGTGAAAAGGCCGGCCCGTTTAACTTGGTCAAAAGGTGGCGGGCCGGCCCATGTAAAGCCTATTAATGGCCTGTTTGCATATAGCCCATTTATAGCCCGCTAACCCAAGGCCCATTACGCCCTATCCGAATTAGGCCCAGTAGCGTCATCTGGGCCATCCAATATGATTCCAGTCTGTTTTCACTTCTGGCCCATGTATGGCCCATGACGTCTTTCGGCCCATTTGAGGCCCTATGTAACTCTGGCCTATTAACGGCCCGTGGTGAAACTGGCCCGTAATGAACATTGTATCACTTTATACCCATTATTCCGTTGGGCCGTTTCCAGCCCATGTTACCTTTCAGCCTTCTCAGAGCCCATTTATTCTTGGGCTCATTTCCAGCATTCCTTTACTTACGGCCCGTTAGTGTCATTTTCTGCTTGTGGGCCAAATTCAGCCCGTGGTTACAGTCGGCCCGTTTGTGGTCCATTAATATGTTGGGCCGTTTTCATAGCGTCATCAAATACGGCCTATTAACGATGGCCCGTTACGGTCGGCCCATGAACGGACGATTCCAACTCTAGCCCGTTTACGGCCATAATGCGGCCTGTTATTGGCCCATGTTTGGCCAATCGATCATATGGCCCGTATAAGGCCCATTGATGATACGGCCCATAGAAGGCCCATTGTTTCTACGGCTCTTAGAAGGCCCACTGTTTCTACGGCCCGTAGGAGGCCCAGTGTCACTACAGTAAATATTAGCCCATGGTTATTGTGGCCTAGTTTTAAAAAATAGGTTATTGCAGCCACTAGTTAACCGCGGAAAAAGAACTGCAATGACTACAAGCAAACAAATAAACAAGACAACAAGGAAATAAATAAGCAAGCAACTAACGCTAGGCTATCACGGCTATTACACATATTGCATCCACTGGGCATCAAAGTATGCCACCAGTGCAAATATAGGGAACAAAGCAGCATATCATATACACTGGCCGTCAAAATTGGCCACTAGTGCAAATAAACGCGGCAGCAAAACAAGAGCATAACTAAAAGAACTTCAGAAGAGCTCAAGAAACATTATCTTGGGTATCCACCATGCTGGCAATAAGCTTAGCAAGCTGATTAGCTTTGTCCTGTTTGGCGCTAAAATCCTCCAACGCTTGCTGTTGCACCAGAAAGTATGCATCTGAATGCTCCAGGAACTTCCGCAGTCCTTCTGCTTCTTGTCGCAGCATAGCTGATCGATGTCTTTCAGCTTGTAGTTGAGACTCAAGAAACCGAACTGATTCAGACAGTGAGTTTGAATAGCTTGTGCAAGCGGTAGTGGCCAGTAACTCCAACACTAAACCAAGACAAGATGTGTCACTATCCTGGACCTTATCTGCATTACTTCCTTTACCGTTGCTTAATAAGGCACTCTTCCCCAATATTCTGTCAGCATTCTAAAAGAAGAAACAAGCAGACACATAACAAGTTTAGCATGTACTAGTATATGAAACTCATTTCGGTGAACCAGTTCATTAGTAAGGTGGACAGGATTAAACTACCAAGTCTTCTATTGCCAAGTACTAGTACATAATAAAAGCATCAAACAAACATATATCTATGTCCTATGGTAGCAATGGAATCTTAAATTAGAACAGTTGTTCTTCAGGTTTAGGCACTTGTTCTACATGAACAGAGTACAGTAAGACGCAAGAATATAATACTTAAAAATTGAAAATGAGCTCATAGACCTTACCACATTCTTGGTTCGGGACCAGTACAGGACAAGGCGTTCCCAGTCATCGTCCAGTAAATGCGTCTCAGGAGAACGTAAGGGAATTTGATGAGTTTCTTTACCAGTGAAGTACATTTTCTTCAGGTAATTCCGATACTGCCACCAAGCATTCTTGAAGATAGCAGAGGTATTAGCACAGGTTACCTCATCCTGAGTTTCCAAATCGGTCATTCTCTATAGAGAAAAATGGGAAAATTTGCTATATTATAACCATCATGGAGGTAGGATGTATGGGACGAAGCAAAGTAATTGCCATGAATAACATTACTTACAGACAACTCCTGGACAAACACCTGCAACTGGCATTTTCCTTCATCTTTAGTATAATATTTCCAAGATGGGAAGATACGCACATACGATTTAACAACATCAAATGCGATAGATGCTAAACTACGACTAGCTGGTTGTGCTTCCTCCACAGGAATAGGTGTACTAACTGGTGGAGTTGGGGTTCGCCGTGATAGTACTGTCCCTTTGGGCACTGGAGCTACCTTACTAACTGCTCTTGTTTGGGAGCTCTGTGGTGGAGATGGTGCTGTGTAAACAGGAGCTGGGTTACTATCGGCTGGGTTGGGGTTAGATTGGGTGAAGCTGGTTCTCTGTCCATCGTAGTAGGGGTACAATCTGCGAGAGTTTGGGTTATGTGTGGTAGGGCTGGTTCTTGTGCATGTACAACCGGGGTGCTATCTCCACCAAGAGGTAGCACTATTTTATTTGAAGACTGTGTTTTTAGTCCGCTAGATACTGGCATCACCCGCTCCAATTCAAATGGCTGATAAACAGGAAACATAGTTGAATGTACAGACATTGTATGAGAGATAGATGCAATAGATAGTGTGGAAAAAAGAGGGCATGAAATAGTTGACATGTATATTGTTTAACTAAAACGGATAGCATGACATAATTTCACATATATGATGTCTATCTAAACTGGATAACATAGCATAACATAATTCAAAGATATGATGAATAACTAAACAGGATCGCATGACATAATTCACCTAGATGTTATCTAAGTAATCATGATCGCATCATTTAATTCACATATGTGATTTATATGCTAAACAGAGGGCATTCGATATGATGTCTGAACTAAGAACATGGTGTTGAATATTGTGTATATGATGTCTAAACTATGCAATGCAAGACACCGTATGCATGATATGAGCAGTATAACCGTGCCAAGTTAGAGCATACACCTCAGTGGGGGAATAGGACTGGTCATCTGTCTCTGAATCCATCTCTGAGGAGCTATCGAGACCCAACAAGAGATCTGCTTCGACAGGTAGCACTGTCTGCTCTGAAGGCCTTGTTTTCACTGCAAATTTTTCCATCTCCCACCCAAATTGCTGATTCACATGAAGAGTAGTTTAATGTACAGACATTGTCGACAAATTGAAATGTAATGAAGAAAAGGATGGGCAAGATATCATTCAAATATATGATGCCTGGTTAAACAGGATGGCATTGCACATTTCACATATATTATGGCTGGCTAAAAGACATGAGACTGCATAATTCCCATATATGATATAGAAACTAAACATGTGGCATTACAGAACATGTCTAAACTAAGCAGATGACATATATGATGTCAAAAGTAGGCACTGCAAGGCAACATATGCATGATATGACTAACATCATCATGCCAAGGTAGAGCAAACACCTTAGGGGTAAATAGGAGTGGTCAGCGGCGTCCGAATCCGCCTCAGAACAGATATCTTCCTCTGGATTACAATCTGGAGAGGGGTGGGGAGGGTTTTCCATTGAGCCCACCATGGAGCGATGTCTGCATGACATTGTATTGCCGCGCAAAACTCTTCTCTTTTTCTCTACATGTTCAGTATGACTGTGTACAATATCTGACATGCATACGAAACAAATATGGTGAGATTATGTAAGGAGAGCATGCAGAAATTTAGAGTGATGGTAACAACCAGTGGATCAATGTTTTTCTGTTGAACCAAAATAGCCCTAATGGATCGACGTGAATGTATAGTAATAAGTGATGCAACAAATGTACAACCTCTTTGCCGTAGCCGTGTCGACCTCAGCATCATTGGGTTGGTCGCTGAAGCAGTTGAGGCAGAGGTGGCTGTCAGAGATGTTGAGGAAGATCTGAGGAATCTATAGACGGCGTCCAGGGCACTGCTTTGTTGTGATGGATCGTTCTGTCGTTGGAGCAGCTCCGGTGAGCCATAAGATGTCAAGGCTAAAGCAGCACAAGACAGACATCATCAATCTCAAGCGGGATTCTCATAGCATCTCCAATAGATGATGTAAAATGGATGTAAAATTAACATCACCAAAAACCACCTGACTACAACAAATGAGGTAAACACGACTACAGCAGTCGACTGAAGTGTGTCTTAATTGGAGCAGAGTAGCAACACGAGCGAGGGGGAGAGCAGCAGCAGTAGCTGGGCGAGCGAGCGATCGAGCGAGAGCTGGAGCAGCAGCAGATCCGGCTGGTATGGACGCCGCCGCCGAAGGGGCCTCGCACTGGGGGAGAGCCGCCGTGGAGATGTCGCCCGCGGCGCCGGCTTCAAGGTAGCCACTCCATGGGGGAGCGGAATGGAGCACCGTCGGCGCCGGGAGGTCGAGTTAAGGAGAAGGTGCGATGCGATGAGTGTACAACCTCATTGGTGGCGCCGAGTAGGCCCCGGCTTCGTCCGAGGAGTCGGTGAGGATGCTGCGGTTCCGGTGGAGCAGGTTAAGGCGGCGCTGTGGGGATGGAGCAGCCACGATAGACGAGGCGATCGTCGGAGCAGCTCCTTGGAGGTGGAGGACGGGGCGGCTGAACCGGCGGGAAGGCGAGATGGACGATGGATCCTCATCCGGGGAGGTGGACGAGGGATGTCGAGCTGTTGCGGTGGACGACGTCGTCGGGGAAGAGGCTCCGGCCGGGCAGCGGTGACGTGGCGGAAGGAGGAGGGTGGGGTTTCGCAGCTCGAGCGGAGAGGTTATGGCGGCCTGGGATTTCGAATGGCGAAAACGGGGCGATGGGAGGGGGTGAAGCATGACTTAGGAACGCGCTTGTCCAAAATGTAGGGTGTGTTACAAAAGTACCCCCCACCGATTTGAACTAGCGGCCCTTTCGGCTCAGGGTTAGAAGGGGGATTTCGCGTGTCAGGATTTGGCAGCTAGAGGGAGTTTTCACGCGCGTTGTAATTTCAGGATAGCAAGGCGCGGGTTGTGAAGTCGCCAGTTTTGGGAGCATGATATCTGAATTTTCGGGATATAACAAGATGCGGGTTGAATTTTAGGGACAAGCCTAACGTGTAGTAATATTGTACTTGTACATACCAAATCAATTCGCACTTCCCTCAACCAAAAAGAAAATGAAAAAAATAAAACTATTCACACCACACAAAGAGAGAGTCTTGCCCCGTTTTACTATACAAATGCTATTCAAAGCTACTCCCTCCTTCCATCTATATAGGGCCTAATGCGTTTTTCGATGCTAACTTTGACCAAATATTAGAGCAATGATATATGACATGCAACTTACACAAAACACACCGTTAAATTCGTCTATGAAAGGTTCTTTCAATGATATAATTTTCACGTTGTGCATGTCATGTACTATTAATCTTGTCAATAGTCAAAGGCGGTCTTAAAAATCTCATTACGCCCTATATAGATGGAAGGAGGGAGTATGAATCCATGTTATGTCCGATTAAATTTTTTCGCTTGCTGTATAATGCATGTAACCTACTCATACCAACATTTTAGTGCATTCGAAATGTCTATACTACCGCTGCAATTCGAACTAAATTTGAATTCGTTTCTCTATTTCAATAAGAATCTACAATCATGATTGTTGCCAACTTCAACCATCATAGTTTCCTTGCTATCCTCCAGATATAAATCAGACGGCCTGTAATGCAGGATGGCAGGCACACCATCATCATGTGTATCACCGTTATATATATTCACACATCCATCGATTTGAAACACTATGATAAATTCTTCAAATATCCGAATTCCCTTTTTTATAATGAAGTATATATGATCTCTATTCGTCTTTTACACCCACACAACCCTCTTATCTTTGTAGCTAGCGCTAACTTTCTCTTGTGCATGCACACGCCCGCATCCCTCTCACCCTCCCTCAGCATTCTCTTGCTCCATCGCGCAAATTCGTCTTTTCACTTTAGGTCGTTCACCCACGGTGTGTGTAGGCCCCCCAGCTCCTTCTTTACGGCACACATCGATCGATATGCCTCTCTAGACAGGTGTGCCTAGCACAAACACAAGCTTCCCCTCTTCTCTTGTCACCGTCCATGCCTCACTCCCACCACTCTTTTCATCGTTCTCGTACTCGCACACTCCTCCCCCTCGATATAGTATGCCTCTCGTACCACCTCCTACATGCATCCCTCTCTCTCTATCCTTCTCCTCATGCCTCATTTGCTTCTAACACACACATGCATGTATACCGATCGATCTCCCAACATATACCTAGATCAACTTTAACTACCCCCCCCCATCGATCGATGTACCTCACAAGTTATGTCTCTCCTTTCTCTTACAAAGGGCGATTGATCTTCCTATGTAGTTACGTCTGCTTACCACAGCTACATCGTCCCCCCTCATCATTCGTGCATGCCTCCTGACCCGTCTCTCACAAGCACGTGGATAGACAACAAGCAGCCATCTCCTCTCTTATTGATATTGTGGGTGTGCCCTCCGTTTGTCTAGCAAGCCTATCCCACCATTTGTTAGAAGCAACTCCACTACCACCCCCTCCAACACTCTAGCTCTGTCTCTCTCCCAACCTTATTCATCTCCTGCACATATGCATGGATGCCGATCGATCTCCCTTAATACATGAGGCAGATCGATCTCCTTAATACAAGAGCTAGGCCTTTCTCCTCCTCCACACATATACCAACCATTGTACCTCTATAGTTAATTGGGCCTCCCTCTTTCCCCACCACACACCGATAGTTGAGCGCTGTAGGTAGGTATCCATGCCACAGAGACAAACTGCACATGTCCCATCTCACGTTCCAGTAGGCCAACCACTCTATATATTTGATGTGGGCACACACAAATTCGATGTCACTCTTTATCGATCGCGCGCGCACACACACATCATCCCTCTCTTCAATTCTATGGACACCTCAAGCCGATGATACCTCCACTCTCTTCTCGTGGATCGGCCCCTCTATATATATGTTATATCCAGGACTCTATTTCACACACATTGCATATGTTAAATTTTTGATTGACCCCCCCAAAAACTCTCAAGAACCCACACACTGTATCTATCTAGGTTCGTATCTCTCTCACACAAACCCACGTAGGTGGTGTACGTATACAAGAAGAGAATAGGTGCACCGTGCACGTACTCACGCTTCGTGCCCAGCCACACCTGCGCGGGTACATGGTGGAGCTCATTGTCGGATTTTGGGTTTTGGCAGACCCTTGAGGTTCGAACACTGGGGTGCGTGCGGAGATTTCGCCTCCTACCTGCACCCCTCCGCCGTGCTAGGATCAAAACTATCGAAAGAACAACACAAGAGACACAGGGTTTATACTGGTTCAGGCCACCGTTGTGGTGTAATACCCTACTCCAGTGTGTGGTGTGGTGGATTGCCTCTTGGGCTGATGATGATGAACAATACAAGGAAGAACAGCCTCGCGAGGGTCTGTTCTTGGCTGGGGCGATGAACTGTTGGGAGGAGTTCAGCCACCTTTCTCTCTCTTTCTCTCTCTACTTCCCCCCGGATGACCTCCTTCTTCCTACCACCCCACCCCCTTTGCTCTGTGGATGGCTGGTCCTATTTACAGAGGCCCTGGTCCTCTTCCCAAATATCGAGCGAGAAGGGAGCCAACAATGGCGGGCTAATTTGAAGGGGGACAGCAAGTATCAACTATCCCGACAAAAGTATTCTTCGCCTGCGTAAAGCTCTGGTGATGACGCCGTCTTGGGCTCCACGGTGACCTCCATCTCGTAGTCCTCCTGGTCTTGGTCTCGTTGCACCGAAATGGCAACCTTTGCCTGATGCCTCGATACTCTGCGGCTGCGCTTTCCCCCTTTGTACCAAAGAGGAAAGGAGGACGCTGCGTGGGCTGGCACCCGCCTGGCGCCCTTGGTCGTCATGGCTTGCGTCACAGGCACCTCGTGAGGTACCCCGCCTTGATCTCTCCGCCTCCTTGCGAGCCAGCCTGACGAAGCTCTGTGTCGTCCGCCCCGCGAGGCTTGGCCCCTCGCGAGGGTCTTGAGTTTGCGTTGGTGAAGATGGGCCGTGCTGGGCCCCCCTTTGAGCCACGCCGCAGGCCGCAGGCAGGCAAGTCTGGGGACCCCCATTCCTAGAACACCGACAGTAGCCCCCGGGCCCAAGGCGCGCCCGGACTTGGCCGTGCAGGGAGGCGGAAGGGCAAGAGCGAAGCGCCGCGTGCCCTAACAGCCTGCAGCCTTAGGCGCCGCGTGGCGGTTGACTGGTTGTGGGCGACTTAGCAGCCGCGCGAGTTGATAAGGGAGTGCCGTCCGCCTAGGCCCTTCTTCTTGCTTTCCCCGGCTGCTCTTTAGATCCCCTTTCTTGCGCCTCTCCTCCCTTCCTCTGAGTTCTTCTTCTCTGTCCTCCGCCATTACAAGCTACAGGCTCTGCATCTCCATCCCAACTCCGTCCTTCTCCTCGCGATCTTTGCTTATTATTGCGAGGCCCACGTTGGGGTGCAGCCCTCAGTGGCCTTGCTGCGCCACTACTTCTACCTCCGGACCTCTCGCGGTCCTGCTTCCACGTGCGCGAGCTTCGTCGCGTACGGTGGCGCCATTGCCATCTCGAACCCTGGGAAGAGGATTGAGGGCTTCAGGAGCAAGTGGGTCTTGGTGGATGCTGAGCGCATCCACCCTCGGCTGATCTTGCCCAAGGAGCAGCCCACGAGCTCCAGCAACTGGGGTCGGGCGGAGCTCACGGATCCCCGCACGAAGATGGTGTTGGAGAAGATGGACGCGGATCTGAGGCCGACCGACATGGCGGTGGCGAAGCTGACCAGCGCGTCGTTGCTGAGGGAGTTCCTGGAGCAGACTAGCTGGCTCCGCTTAGACAGTACTTGCTTCCGATGTGGAGGCCCCGTCCGAGCCCCGCGGCCTGGGCCGACGGAGACCTGGCTGCGTTTCTCCAATCTCTGGTCGGGGGCAACGTGGCGAGGTTGGAGGGCGCTCCTATGCCCTTGTTCCTCCACGACGACTGGGAGCGGGTGGCGAAGTCCATGCCCGTCTTCAACAGGGAGGGGCCCGTGCCCCTGGAAGCTCCCGAGGGACTGGTGGACGTGCCCTCCGGCAACTCCAGCGAAGAGGAGGAAGGAGGGAAGCGGGAAAAAGGGCCTGACTCCGAGGCGACTGACGGAGAGTCGAGGGCTCCCCTCCCCTGGCGCAGGTCCCGTGCTCTCCGCCTCTCTCCGAGCGATGACGATGAGGATGACGACGAAGATGATGACGAGGACAACGACGGGCAGGGTGGCGGGAGCTCGCCCCCGATCCCGGAGAAGGACAGGACCGGGCTGATCTTCCACGGGTCTCCCCCGGCCCCGGGGCGAACCGTAGACGCACCTTCCGCCTCCAAGCTTCCCGAGGTTGACCCTTCCAGCCGGCTTTCAGGCTTCAAATTTGGCCGGAGGCCGCTTGAGCTCACTGGCAACGACCCGTAAGCATTCGATTCTTGTCTTTATCTTTTGCTCTACTTCTGAGGCTTGACGTCCGCATCCCTTGGATAGGCTGGCGCCCGCAGCGAAGAAGTCAAAGGGGGCTCCTGAGGTTCCCTTCGTGACAGCACCCATGAAGGAAGGTTACCGCGACGCACAAGCTTCTCCTGCCTGGTTGTCCTCGCGAGGCCTGACTGAGTCGGTTGGGGCGAGCTCAGCCCCCACGGCCCAAGTGGCTCCCGAGGTGCTCTTGCCTGCCGCCGCCGCTACAGCTGTCGGGGCGCGGCAGACTCCGCCTCAGGATGCTGCGGCCGCGCTGCCGCCTTCTCTCCTACTCCACCGGCTGCTATCTCCCCGACTCCTTCCGCCGTTCTGGACCGTGCTGTTCCGTGAGGCGAACCCACTCCGAGCTGCTCCCCCGCCGCCAAGTGACTCCATCGTGGCTCCTGTCCTGCTTTTAATTCCTGCACATGTATCATGCCTTGGGGAGGCGTTTAAACTTGCATTTGATATTGGGATAACAGTGTGGACTGTAATATTTGCTTTCGAATTCCTTAGAAATTTGCGCTTTTCCTTCCTACTTGCTTATGTTCTACGCCGGCAGGGCCCGGCCCCGCGCGTACCTCACCCAGCAATAGCCCCGACCGGAAACCAGGACGGGACCAAGGAGTGAGGGGCTACGTGACAAGTTAGGCTCCTGAGTCGCAATGCTCAGGAGTCCCCCTTGGAGCACGAACAGCAAGTAGGGAGGTATGATGTGGGTGGATCCACCGTTCTATGTCTGCAGAGCCCGGCCCCGCGCGTACCTCACCCAGCAATAGCCCCGACCGGAAACCAGGACGGGACCAAGGAGTGAGGGGCTACGTGACCAGTTAGGCTCCTGAGTCGTGATGCTCAGGAGTCCCCCTTGATGCTCAAACGGCCTTCATACCTCGGCTCCGCTCGGGGAGAGGCGCGCGACGAACCAGGCCCGTGGGGACCTGGTTGGGCGGCGTGCGTCTGGGCGTGACCCAGGCGCAGCCCCCGTGCCCAGCCCCCTCACGCGGCACTCCCAAGGGGAGGCGTTGCGATAAGGCTGGACACTGAGCTCCGGGCTCCCTGAGGTTGATGCGGCCCAGAGGCCACCCTCAGTTGTTTATCACCAGCGCGGAGCATAGCGCTTCCGTATGCGTACGGGCATAGCCGCTCCTCGGTAGTGTCGTCAGCCAGCGCGGAGCATGGTGCTTCCACTGGTACGTGGGAGGGGGGGCCCCTCCGGGAGGAGCCCCCGGGGCGTGTACAGCCCCGCCCTGACACGTGGCTGGCACGATAGGGCCTGGCGAGGTGTATCTAGGCACCCGTGAGCCAGCGCGGGACTCACGGGGCCCTACCTCTAGGCGGGTTGCACCTGGCACTGGGCCTTATCTTGTGTTGTGTCCCTGCAAGTTCGGTTAGATGCCTGCACTCTACGTCCTCGGGTCCCGGCCCTCGAGCTGGTCTCAGCCGTCGCTGGTATGCCAGGTCGTGATGCCGTGGTCAAGGCCAGAGGGTGAGGGCTGGAGAGCCAGTAAGAACCCTGAGTCGCAATGCTCAGGTACCCCCCCTTTAACGTGCAAGTGGTCAGCATGGAGAAGAAGAGGCGCCGTGGACCGGCATCAAATAATCAAGCATGGCGGTTCTAACGCATAACCGGAAATGAACACAAATGGGGTACATGCCGCTGGGCCTGGCCTGAGCGGCTTGGGGATCATGCGGCCCGAGGGGCGCCCCCAACAAGGTAAGCTAATCGACGCGAAATAAAAGGGATACACACCGCAGGGACGGACCCACGCGGCCTGGGAATAATGCAGCCCTGGGGGCGCTCCCAACCAGAAGTGAAACTTGAAAGATGTCACCTGATGACGCTGAAGACGAAGGGGTGTTGGTGTAGCCGCTCGGTGGGCTGTGGAAGCTGATCCTCATGAGCCCCCAGGACCAGGGGCCTCGGGAGGCTCCGGAGGTGTTGGCGGTTCCTCGCGGGCCATCTTCATCTCCGCCAGGGCTGCGGAGTGCCTGGCCTCTTGAGCCCCCGTGGTGCCCCTCATGAGGCGGTGGTGTGTGTCAGCCGCGCTCGGCAAACCATAAGGCATGCGAACGTAGCCGTGGGGTGGGCCTCTGCAGCGCCCCACTCGCGAGGGCCAGAGGCGCTCCAGGGAGGCGACTTGGTTGAGCCCTGGTACATCGATGCAGACGCGGAGCCCTCCATCCTCGCCTGGATGGGGGGCCACCGCTGGTAGGCGACGGCCGCCTCTCATGACTCTTGACTCCTGTAGCTCCTGAATGGCCTTGCTGACGAACTCCTGTGTGTCTGGATCTCCTTGCCTTGCTCCTTCTTGAGGGAAATGTGCTTCAAAACACGCCTCCATGTGGTGCCCCAGCGCCTCCCTAGTGACCCTTGCTAGGTCGGTGGCCCTCCAGGGGAGAGCCCCCGAGCCCTGCCTGAGGAGGGCGCCGGGCGCACTTTCCTATGCGATGGAAGGAGGTTCCCCTGGGCAGGCACGGGCCCAGAGGGGCCTGCCTCCTGAGGGGCCAGGCCGGACGATGTCTTCTTCTTCTTGGGGGCGGCCTTGGGAAGCCTCCTGCTTCCGTGATCCGGGTCTTCCAGTGATGCGGCCTGAAAGGCTCGCTCCAGGGAACACACCGCGTCCTTCTCTTCACAGGGCACCGTGATGACTCCGCCGCTTCCTAGCATCTTGAGGACGTTGTAGCCGTGGTGAGTCACGACCATGAACTTGGCCAGCGCCGGGTACCCGAGGATGGCGTTGTACGGCAGGCGGATGTGAGCGACGTCGAAGTCGATGAGCTCGGTGCAGTAGTTGTCGCGTGCCCCGAAGGTGACAGGGAGGCGGACCTGCTCGATCAGGACCGTGGAGCCGTCGGTGATACCGGAGAAGGGCTTGGTTGGCTGAAGCTGGCTGTAGGGCACTTGGAGGTTGCTGAATGTCTCTACGGACAGGACGTTGAGCCCCGCCCCGCCATCGATGAGGGTCTTGGTGACCACCACGTTGCTGATGATTGGGGAACAAAGCATCGGGAGGACTCCGGCCATAGCCGCACACTTGAGTTGATCTGCTGAGCTGAATGTGATGGTGCACGCCGACCACCTGAGAGGGCGCGTGGCTTCAAGCCTGGGAAGGACTGCGTTCACTTTGCGGGCGAACTGCTTGAAGATGCGTTGACAGGCTGGGGCTTGAGCTCCGCCCAGGATGCAGGCGATCGCGCGCGGCTCCTGGAAGCCCCCAGCCTCCTCGTCCTGGTGGCGGTCCTCGTTTCTCCTTGGCTGCGGTGGAAGCGGTGGGAGGCCTGCATTGCCTTGCGGGCGATCCTCGCGAGGATGATCCCTCCAGCCTCCCTCACGAGGTGGGTCTTGCCAGCGATCCTCGCGAGGTTGGTCGCGCCACCCCTGGCGCGGGCCACGGTCTTCTCAGCGTCCTGCGTTCCTTCCTCCTCCTCGGCCATATCCCCGGTCACCACGGTCAGGGCGACGGCCGATCCTTCCTTCACGCACGGCTCGGAGTTCTTGGCATTCACTTGTGTTGTGGGTGTGGAGGTCGTGGTACACGCAGTACCGGCTGCCCTTGGGAGGTTCGGGCTGATCTCTGCCCCGCTTGGTGTCTGGTTCTGCCGCGAGCACGGCAGCCCCCTTGCGCTTCACTTCCTTGCCCTTGAGCTTCTTCTCTTCTGGGTCTGCGGCAGGCAGCTCGAGGAGGGAGAGACGCCCTTCCTCAGCCCTGGCGCACTTGTTCGCCAAGTTGAACAGCTCCAAGGAAGTGCACAGGTCTTCATGCATCGCCAGCTCCTCCTTCATCTTGACGTCGCGCACGCCGTTGGAGAAAGCTGAGATGATGGCCTCTTTAGTCACCCTGGGAATCTTGAGGCGTGCGTTGTTGAAGCGCTGGATGTACTTCTGCAGGGTCTCCCCGGGTTGTTGCTTGATGCGGCGCATGTAGCTCACGGCGGGTGGCCGGTCGCGAGTACCTTGGAAGTTGGCGATGAAGCGGGTGCGCATCTCTTCCTAGGAGGAGATTGTGCCTGGAGCCAGGTTCAGGAGCCAGGTGCGGGCCCCGTCCTTGAGCGCCATGGGAAACCAGTTCGCCATGACCCTCTCGTCTCCGTTGGCAGCTTCAATGCCCAGCTCATAGAGCTGGAGGAACTCCGCAGGGTCGGCCGTGCCGTCGTAGCGAGGAGGCAGGTCCGGCTTGAACTTGCCTGGCCACGCAATGCTGTGCAGCTCGGTGGTGTAGGCGCGGCAGCCTGCTGTGGCCACGGGAGGCCTTGGGTGATGGAGAGCCTAGTCTTGCATGTCCCCACGCGCCAGAGCAGGAGGATGGTCGTGACGTGCTGGAGCAGGGAGCGCCCGGGCAGCTTCTGGCGGGCGAGGGACTTCTTGGCAGCTCTGCTCTTGCTGCGCTGGCACCTGACGGAGCGGGTTCCGCCCAGGGGCCACGCGCCTTGGTGCCATGGCGTCTTCTTGAGGAGAAGGCGGCCGGGGCCCGCCGGAGCCTCGTCGCCCGTGCGGGGCGGGGTGCGGTGCAGCGGAACGGACGGCACGGAGGAACCCCCTGCGGCGCGGACGAGCTCGGCGACGCGGCCGTGCCATTCTTCATAGACGTCGTCGACGGGACGGTAGCGCAGGAGCTCGTTCGCCGCGATGAGTGCAGCCCGAGCCTCCATGGGCGCCTGGAGCGCGCGGGACGAAGATCCAGCTGGGGCGAGCGAGGGAGTTGCAGTGCGGCCGTCTTGGCGCACAGATGGATGCTGAGACGATGCCTGCTGCTCGTGCCCCGTCGGGCCGGTGGCGGCGTTGACGACAGCTGATGGGGAACGGCGAGGACGCCCACCGACAGGGGCTGTCTGGGCGACGCGGGAAGCAAGGGCGGCCCGGCGCTCCGCGCGGCCCCGACGTGCGTCAGACATGAGCGCGATGGTCGGAGGAGAACGGGGCGGTGGAAGACGAATTCTGGCGCACCCCTACCTGGCGCGCCAAATGTCGGATTTCGGGTTCCGGCAGACCCTTGAGGTTCGAACACTGGGGTGCGCGCGGAGATTTCGCCTCCTACCTGCACCCCTCTACCGTGCTAGGATCAAAACTATCGAAAGAACAACACAAGAGACACAGGGTTTATACTGGTTCGGGCCACCGTTGTGGTGTAATACCCTACTCCAGTGTGTGGTGTGGTGGATTGCCTCTTGGGCTGATGATGATGAACAATACAAGGAAGAACAGCCTCGCGAGGGTCTGTTCTTGGCTGGGGCGATGAACTGCTGGGAGGAGTTCAACCACCTTTCTCTCTCTTTCTCTCTCTGCTTCCCCCCGGACGACCTCCTTCTTCCTACCACCCCACCCCTTTGCTTTGTGGGTGGCTGGTCCTATTTACAGAGGCCCTGGTCCTCTTCCCAAATATCGAGCGGGAAGGGAGCCAACAATGGCGGGCTAATTTGAAGGGGGACAACAAGTATCAACTATCCTGACAAAAGTAGTCTTCGCCTGCGCAAAGCTCTGGTGATGACGCCGTCTTGGGCTCCACGGTGACCTCCGTCTCGTAGTCCTCCTGGTCTTGGTCTCGTTGCACCGAAATGGCAACCTTTGCCTGATGCCTCAATACTCCGCGGCCGCGCTTGCCCCCTTTGCACCAAAGAGGAAAGGAGGACGCTGCGCGGGCTGGCACCCGCCTGGCGCCGTTGGTCGTCATGGCTTGCATCAGAGGCACCTCGTGAGGTACCCCGCCTTGATGTCCCCGCCTCCTTGCGAGCCAGCCTGACGAGGCCGTGCCTGAGGAAGCTCCGTGTCGTCCGCCCTGCGAGGCTTGGCCCCTCGCGAGGGTCTTGAGTTTGCATTGGTGAAGATGGGCCGTGCTGGGCCCCCCTTTGAGCCACGCCACAGGCCGCAGGCAGGCAAGTCTGGGGACCCCCGTTCCCAGAACGCCGACACTCATTTCTCCGCAGAAGCTGAATTTGTTTTTGAAACATCAAGTGGCCAGAGACTCGAAAACTTATTTGCCCATTAGTGACTTGTCAGGGCGGTGGATTTTAGTTTGTACGATAATACTGCATCCAGCTAAAGTAACGAAAGTTCTTACGTAAACTTCCTAGTAATTCCCTCTTCATAGGTGCAGCATTACTCCTAACATTTGTAATATCAGTTTGAAACTTGTAATATTGCCGTGTCCTATTCTCGCGTTTTCAAAATCCTGCGAATCAAATAGGTCCTGAGTTGGTGATGATGTTGTGCCTCCCATCTTTCACCAATAGCCGCATACAAACCAAGCTTCTCCATTTTTGCAAAAAGATGCCCGCACTTGTTCCTTATTTACGAAAAACTCCTTATCTCTCACAATCAGCCTCATCTCCTCCCCACCACATCTAGGAGTAGAAGGCCGCGGAAAAATCTGGCGCGATGGCCGCTGCCGGAGCCGTCCACCCCTAATCTTGGTGTTCCGTGCAATGCACGGGCATCTATGCACGGGAAATTATGTCGAACAGGGCTAGTTGTAAGCATGCTAGCTCTACAGCCATGATGATAGTGACTGCAGACGGTGAGGCTGACTATGGTATGCCGAACACGACGCCTATACTCAGGTGTCATCTCCGGCGCAGGGTCTTGTCACTTCACTGTGAGGAGCAGCACGTAATAATTTGACCAACGGATAGTACAGTGCTAGTACTCCTACTACTACTCCTACATTGGTAGTACTACTACTAGTACTAGTAGCACCACCATCTGGACTTAGGAGTACTACCACGTCCATCTGGATTTTAGTATTTGACTAGCAATATCTAGTACTCCCTCCGATCATTTTTACCTTGCGCATAAGTCTTAACCCGCATACCAAGGAGAGAACTCGTTCGACAATTTTGGACCAATTTACCCCTCGGTTCGCATGGAAAGAGCTGCTGCGTTTTAATTGCTTTAAATACTGCATGCAATGGATTGGCTAATCCCTCGTCAGTGCCGCATGCGTGCAGCCTGTGTCCCTTGCATGGCGGCCCTGATTGGCTTAACTGCAGTGGGAAGGTAGGGGCAGAGAAGGAAAGCATCCCTTAAGAAGTGGATCGCGCAGAGCAATTAGGAAAAAAAGAGAAAAAGTTATACGCAAAGAAAATAGAAACAGAGGGAGTAATGCATGTCACCAAAAATGTACTACTCCCTCTGTAAATAAATACATGGTGTTTTATTCCTATCGGTGAGAGAACTTAATGTTTTTTGCTACTCCTAACTAGAGTACTAATAGGATTACATGCAATGAACTAAACACTGCATGTCATGTTTGGTAGTCTCAAGTCATTGAAACCATGCACGGCCCACATCTCTCATTGGTTGATATGTCACGAAATAAGAAACAAGGAGGGAGTTAATGCACCGTGCCTAAGTATTTTGGGATTATTTGGTTTTCGTAAGGTGACTTACACAACATTTTTGTTTACATGCATTAAAATTTTATTAGTTAAATCAAAGGTCAAAACTTGGTGCAAAATGCAAAGGGGACCAATAAACCAGTAAACATCGAACTTCTGTCGTTTGGCCCCAACTAGAGGTCCGGTGAGATGACTATACTGCAATGGCACAGAGGGGGACGCAGCTTCATTGACTTACGGCAACTGCCTTTGGGTGAATGACACGTGGCCCCATAGGGTGGCTGGCCCACCTATCATACAACCAAAGGTAGGTGTAGTAGAGGGCCGAGGAGTAGTACGAAAACCTACGCACCTACGCACGCTAACCAAGGGCTGAGTGATCACTCGAATCGCAAGATCAGTTGACTAGAAGCTACGCTAGACCCATGGAGGCGATGAGCGCGAGCATCAGCCGGCTGTGCCAGATGGTCCATGACGCCGGCCTGCGGCCCGGCACCGAGGAACTGTTGGGGAACGTAGCAGAAATTTAAAATTTTTCTATGCATCACCAAGATCAATCTATGGAGTCATCTAGAAACGAGGGGAAGAGGAGTGCATCTACATACCCATGTAGGTCGCGAGCGGAAGCGTTCACGAGAACGGGGTTGATGGAGTCGTACTTGTCGTGATCCAAATCACTGATGACCGAGCGCCGAACGGACGGCACCTCCGCGTTCAACACACGTATGGTTGGGAGAGACGTATCCTCCTTCTTGATCCATCAAGGGGAGAGGAGAGGTTGATGGAGATCCAGCAGCACGACGGCGTGGTGGTGGAAGCAGCGGGATCTCGGCAGGGCTTCGCCAAGCACCAACGAGAGGAAGAGGTGTCACGGAGGGAGAGGGAGGCGCCAAGGACTTTGGTGCGGCTGCCCTCCCTCCCCTCCACTATATATAGGGGCCAAGGGGGCGCCGACCCCTCTAGATCCCATCTAGATGGGGGGGCGGCCAAAGGGTGGCTTGGCCCCAAGCCAAGTGGAGGCGCCCCCACCCCTAGGGTTTCTAACCCTAGGCGCAGGGGGAGGCCCAAGGGGGGCGCACCAGCCCACCAAGGGCTGGTTCCCTTCCCACTTCAGCCCATGGGGCCCTCCAGGATAGGTGGCCCCACCCGGTGGACCCCCGGGACCCTTCCGGTGGTCCCGGTACAATACCGGTGACCCCCGAAACTTTCCCGGTGGCCGAAACTGGTCTTCCTATATAGAAATCTTTACCTCCGGACCATTCCGGAACTCCTCGTGACGTCCGGGATCTCATCTGGGACTCCGAACAACTTTTGGGTTACCGCATACTAATATCTCTACAACCCTAGTGTCACCGAACCATAAGTGTGTAGACTCTACGGGTTCGGGAACCATGCAGACATGACCGAGACAACTCTCCGGCCAATAACCAACTGCGGGATCTGGATACCCATGTTGGCTCCCACATATTCCATGATGATCTCATCGGATGAACCACGATGTCAAGGATTCAATCAATCCCGTATTCAATTCCGTTTGTCAATCGATACGTTACTTGCCCGAGATTCGATCGTCGGTATCCCAATACCTCGTTCAATCTCGTTACCGGCAAGTCACTTTACTCGTGCCGTAATACATGATCCCGTGACCAACTACTTTGTCACACTAAGCTCATTATGATGATGCATTACCGAGTGGGCCCAGAGATACCTCTCCGTCATACGGAGTGACAAATCCCAGTCTCGATTCATGCCAACCCAACAGACACTTTCGGAGATACCTGTAGTGCACCTTTATAGTCACCCAGTTACGTTGTGACGTTTGGTACACAGAAAGCACTCCTACGGTAACCGGGAGTTGCACAATCTCATGGTCTAAGGAAATGATACTTGATATTTAGAAAAGCTCTAGTAGACGAACTACACGATCTTGTGCTATGCTTAGGATTGGGTCTTGTCCATCACATCATTCTCCTAATGATGTGATCCCGTTATCAATGACATCCAATGTCCATGGTTATGAAACCGTAACCATCTATTGATCAACGAGCTAGTCAACTAGAGGCTTACTAGGGACATGTTGTGGTCTATGTATTCACACATGTATTACGATTTCCGGATAACACAATTATAGCATGAATAATAGACAATTATCATGAACAAGGAAATATAATAATAACCATTTTATTATTGCCTCTAGGGCTTATTTCCAACAGTCTCCCACTTGCACTAGAGTCAATAATCTAGTTACATTGTGATGAATCGAACACCCATAGAGTTCTGGTGTTGATCATGTTTTGCTCGAGGGAGAGGTTTAGTCAACGGATCTGCAACATTTAGGTCCGTATGCACTTTATAAATATCTATGTCTCCATTTTGAACATTTTCACGAATGGAGTTGAAGCGACGCTTGATATGCCTGGTCTTCCTGTGAAACCTGGGCTCCTTGGCAAGGGCAATAGCTCCAGTGTTGTCACAAAAGAGAGTCATCGGACCCGACGCATTGGGAATAACTCCTAGGTCGGTAATGAACTCCTTCACCCAGATTGCTTCTTGTGCTGCCTCCGAGGCTGCCATGTACTCCGCTTCACATGTAGATCCCGCCATGACGCTTTGCTTGCAACTGCACCAGCTGACTGCCCCACCATTCAAAATGTACACGTATCCGGTTTGTGACTTGGAGTCATCCAGATCTGTGTCAAAGCTAGCATCGACGTAATCCTTTACGATGAGCTCTTCGTCACCTCCATAATCAAGAAACATATCCTTAGTCCTTTTCAGGTACTTCAGGATATTCTTGACCGCTGTACAGTGTTCCATGCCGGGATTACTTTGGTACCTTCCTACCAAACTTACGGCAAGGTTTACATCAGGTCTGGTACACAGCATGGCATACATGATAGACCCTATGGCCGAGGCATAGGGGACGACACTCATCTTTTCTCTATCTTCTGCCGTGGTCGGGCATTGAGCCGTGCTCAATCTCGTACCTTGCAACACAGGCAAGAACCCCTTCTTTGACTGATCCATATTGAACTTCTTCAATATCTTGTCAAGGTACGTACTCTGTGAAAGACCAATGATGCGTCTCGATCTATCTCTATAGATCTTGATGCCTAATATGTAAGCAGCTTCTCCAAGATCCTTCATTGAAAAACACTTGTTCAAGTAGGCCTTTATGCTTTACAAGAATTCTACATCATTTCCCATCAATAGTATGTCATCCACATACAATATGAGAAATGCTACAGAGCTCCCACTCACTTTCTTGTAAATGCAGGCTTCTCCATAAGTCTGCGTAAACCCAAACGCTTTGATCATCTCATCAAAACAAATGTTCCAACTCCGAGATGCTTGCACCAGCCCATAGATTAAGCGTTGGAGCTTGCACACCTTGTCAACATTCTCAGGATCGACAAAACCTTTCGGCTGGATCATATACAATTCTTCCTTAAGGAAACCATTAAGGAATGCCGTCTTGACGTCCATTTGCCATATCTCATAATCATAGAATGCGGCGATTGCTAACATGATTCGGACGAACTTCAGCTTCGCTACGGGTGAGAAAGTCTCATCGTAGTCAACCCCTTGAACTTGTCGATAACCCTTAGCGACAAGCCGAGCTTTATAGATGGTCACATTACCATCCGCGTCTGTCTTCTTCTTAAAGATCCATTTATTTTCTATGGCTCGCTGCTCAACGGGCAAGTCAGTCAAAGTCCATACTTCATTTTCATACAAGGATCCTATCTCGGATTTCATGGTTTCCAGCCATTTGTCGGAATCTGGGCCCGCCATCGCTTCTTCATAGTTCGAAGGTTCACCATTGTCTAACAACATGATTTCCAGGATAGGGTTGCCATACCACTCTGGTGCGGAACGTGTCCTTGTGGACCTACGAAGTTCAGTAGCAACTTGATCTGAAGTTTCATGATCATCATCATTAACTTCCTCTCTAGTCGGTGCAGGCACCTCAGGAACATTTTCTTGAGCTGCACCACTCTCCGGTTCAAGAGGCAATACTTCATCAAGTTCTACTTTCCTCCCACTTACTTCTTTCGAGAGAAACTCTTTCTCTAGAAAGGATCCATTCTTGGCAACAAAGATCTTGCCTTCGAATCTGAGGTAGAAGGTTTACCCAATAGTTTCTTTAGGGTATCCTATGAAGACCCATTTTTCCAATTTGGGTTTGAGCTTTTCAGGTTGAAGTTTCTTCACATAAGCATCGCATCCCCAAACTTTTAGAAACGACAGCTTAGGTTTCTTCCCAAACCATAATTCATACAGTGTCATCTCAACGGATTTTGACGGAGCCCTATTTAAAGTGAATGCGGCAGTCTCTAAAGCATAGCCCCAAAATGACAGTGGTAGATCGGTAAGAGACATCATAGATCGCACCATATCCAATAGAGTGCGATTACGATGTTCGGACACACCATTACGCTAAGGTGTTCCAGGCGGCGTGAGTTGTGAAACTATTCCACATTTCCTTAAGTGCGTGCCAAATTCGTGACTCAAGTATTCTCCCCCACAATCTGATCGCAAGAACTTGATTTTCCTGTCACGTTGATTCTCAACCTCACTCTGAAATTCCTTGAACTTTTCAAAGGTCTCAGACTTGTGTTTCATTAAGTAGACATACCCATATCTACTCAAGTCATTAGTGAGGGTGAGAACATAACGATAGCCACCGCGAGCCTCAACACTCATTGGACCGCACACATCAGTATGTATGATTTCTAATAAGTTGGTTGCTCGCTCCATTGTTCCGGAGAACAGAGTCTTGGTCATTTTGCCCATGAGGCATGGTTCGCACGTGTCAAATGATTCATAATCAAGAGACTCCAAAAGTCCATCTGCATGGAGTTTCTTCATGCGTTTGACACCAATGTGACCAAGGCGGCAGTGCCACAAGTATGTGGGACTATCATTATCAACCTTACATCTTTTGGTATTCACACTATGAATATGTGTAACATCATGTTCGAGATTAAATAAGAATAAACCATTGACCAGCGGGGCATGACCATAAAACATATCTCTCATATAAATAGAACAACCATTATTCTCGGATTTAAATGAGTAGCCATCTCATATTAAAGGAGATCCTGATACAATGTTCATGCTCAAAGCTGGCACTAAATAACAATTATTGAGGTTTAAAACTAACCCCGTAGGTAAATGCAGAGGTAACGTGCCGGCGGCGATCACATCGACCTTGGAACCATTCCCGACGCGCATCATCACCTCGTCCTTCGCCAGTCTCCGCTTATTCCGCAGCTCCTGTTTTGAGTTACAAATATGAGCAACCGCACCGGTATCAAATACCCAGGAGCTACTACGAGTACTGGTAAGGTACACATCAATAACATGTATATCACATATACCTTTGGTGTTGCCGACCTTCTTCTCCGCTAAGTACTTGGGGCAGTTCCGCTTCCAGTGACCACTTCCCTTGCAATAAAAACACTCAGTCTCGGGCTTGGGTCCATTCTTTAGCTTCTTCCCGGCAGCTTGCTTTTCGGGCGCGGCAACTCCCTTGCCGTCCTTCTTGAAGCTCTTTTACCCTTGCCTTTCTTGAATTAGTGGTTTTATTCACCATCAACACTTGATGTTCCTTTTTTATTTCCACCTCCACTGATTTCAGCATCGAATATACCTCAGGAATGGTCTTTTCCATCCCCTGCATATTGAAGTTCATCACAAAGCTCTTGTAGCTAGGTGGGAGCGACTGAAGGATTCTGTCAACGACCGCATCATCTGGGAGATTAACTCCCAGCTGAGACAAGCGGTTGTGCAACCCAGACATTTTGAGTATGTGCTCGCTGACGGAACTATTCTCCTCCATCTTACAACTGTGGAACTTGTCGGAGACTTCATATCTCTCGACCCGGGCATGAGCTTGGAAAACCATTTTCAGCTCTTGGAACATCTCATATGTTCCGTGTTGCTCAAAACGCTTCTGGAGCCCCGGTTCTAAGCTGTAAAGCATGCCGCACTGAACTAGGGAGTAATCATCAACACGGGACTGCCAAGCATTCATAACGTCTTGGTTTGTTGGGGGTGGTGCTTCACCTAGCGGTGCTTCAAGGACATATGCTTTCTTGGCAGCTATGAGGATGATCCTCAAGTTCCGGACCTAGTCTGTATAGTTGCTACCATCGTCTTTCAGCTTGGTTTTCTCTAGGAACGCGTTGAAGTTGATGACAACATTAGCATGGGCCATTTGATCTACAAGACATATTGCAAAGATTTTAGACTATGTTCATGATAATTAAGTCCATCTAAGCAAATTATTAATGAAGTCCCACTCTAGACATCCCTCTAGTCATCTAAGTGATACATGATCCAAGTCAACTAGGCCGTGTCCGATCATCACGTGAGACGGACTAGTCATCATCGGTGAACATTTTCATGTTGATCGTATCTTCTATACGACTCATGTTCGACCTTTCGGTCTTCCGTGTTCCGAGGCCATGTCTGTACATGGTAGGCTCGTCAAGTCAACCTAAGTGTATTGCGTGTGTAAATCTGGCTTACACCCGTTGTATGCGAACGTTAGAACCTATCACACCCGATCATCACGTGGTGCTTCGGAACAACGAACCTTAGCAACGGTGCACAGTTAGGGGGAACACTTTCTTGAAATTATTGCGAGGGATCATCTTATTTATGCTACCGTCGTTCTAAGCAAATAAGATGTAAAACATGATAAACATCACATGCAATCAAATAGTGACATGATATGGCCAATATCATTTTGCTCCTTTTGATCTCCATCTTCGGGGCGCCATGATCATCGTCGTCACCGGCATGACACCATGATCTCCATCATCATGATCTCCATCATCGTGTCTTCATGAAGTTGTCTCGTCAACTATTACTTCTACTACTATGGCTAACGGTTAGCGATAAAGTAAAGTAATTACATGATGTTTATGTTGACACGCAGGTCATAAATAAATTAAGACAACTCCTATGGCTCCTGACGGTTGTCATACTCATCGACATGCAAGTCGTGATTCCTATTACAAGAACATGATCAATCTCATACATCACATATATCATTCATCACATCCTTTTGGCCATATCACATCACACGGCATATGCTGCAAAAACAAGTTAGACATCCTCTAATTGTTGTTGCAAGTTTTTACGTGGCTGCTATAGGTTTCTAGCAAGAACGTTTCTTACGTACGCCAAAACCACAACGTGATATGCCAATTTCTATTTACCCTTCATAAGGACCCTTTTCATCGAATCCGATCCGAGTAAAGTGGGAGAGACAGACACCCGCTAGCCACTTTATGCAACTAGTGCATGTCAGTCGATGGAACCAGTCTCACGTAAGCGTACGTGTAAGGTCGGTCCGGGTCGCTTCATCCCATGATGTCGCCGAATCAAGATAAGACTAGTAACGGCAAGTAAACTGACAAAATCAACGCCCACAACAACTTGTGTTCTACTCGTGCATAGAAACTACGCATAGGCCTGGCTCTGATACCACTGTTGGGGAACGTAGCAGAAATTTAAATTTTTTCTACGCATCACCAAGATCAATCTATGGAGTCATCTAGCAACGAGGGGAAGAGGAGTGCATCTACATACCCTGTAGATCACGATCGGAAGCGTTCAAGAGAACGGGGTTGATGGAGTCGTACTCGTTGTGATCCAAATCACCAATGACCGAGCGCCGAACGGACGGCACCTCCACGTTCAACACATGTACGGTTGGGAGAGACGTCTCCTACTTCTTGATCCAGTAAGGGGAGAGGAGAGGTTGATGGAGATCCAGTAGCACGACGGCGTGGTGGTGGAAGCAGCGGGATCTCGGCAGGGCTTCGCCAAGCACCAACAAGAGGGAGAGGTGTCACGGAGGGAGAGGGAGGCACCATGGACTTTGGTGCGGCTGCCCTCCCTCCCCTCCACTATATATAGGGGACAGGGGGGCG
>NC_041384.1:168329408-168340542 GCF_002162155.2 Triticum dicoccoides
GGCGACCAAGGGGTGGCTTGGCCCCCAAGCCAAGTGGAGGCGCCCCCACCCCTAGGGTTTCTAACCCTAGGCGCAGGGGGAGGCCCAAGGGGGGTGCACCAGCCCACCAGGGGCTGGTTCACTTCCCACTTCAGCCCATGGGGCCCTCCGGGATAGGTGGCCCCACCCGGTGGACCCCCGGGACCCTTCCGGTGGTCCCGGTACAATACCGGTGACCCCCGAAACTTTCCCGGTGGCCGAAACTGGTCTTCCTATATATAAATATTTACCTCCGGAACTCCTCGTGACGTCCAGGATCTCATCCGGGACTCCGGACAACTTTCGGGTTACCGCATACTAATATCTCTACAACCCTAGCGTCACCGAACCTTAAGTGTGTAGACCCTACGGGTTCGGGAACCATGCAGACATGACCGAGACAACTCTCCGGCGAATAACCAACAGCGGGATCTGGATACCACTATTGGCTCCCACATATTCCACGATGATCTCATCGGATGAACCACGATGTCGAGGATTCAATCAATCCCGTATTCAATTCCCTTTGTCAATCGGTACGTTACTTGCCCGAGATTCAATCGTTGGTATCCCAATACCTCGTTCAATCTCGTTACCGGCAAGTCACTTTACTCGTGCCGTAATGCATGATCCCGTGACCAACTACTTAGTCACACTGAGCTCATTATGATGATGCATTACCGAGTGGGCCCAGAGATACCTCTCCGTCATACGGAGTGACAAATCCCAGTCTTGATTCATGCCAACCCAACAGACACTTTCGGAGATACCTGTAGTGCACCTTTATAGTCACCCAGTTATGTTGTGACGTTTGGTACACCCAAAGCACTCCTACGGTATCCGGGAGTTGCACAATCTCCTGGTCTAAGGAAATGATACTTGACATTCAGAAAAGCTCAAGCAGACGAACTACACGATCTTGTGCTATGCATAGGATTGGGTCTTGTCCATCACATCATTCTCCTAATGATGTGATCCCGTTATCAATGACATCCAATGTCCATGGTTAGGAAACTGTAACCATCTATTAATCAACGAGCTAGTCAACTAGAGGCTTACTAGGGACATGTTGTGGTCTATGTATTCACACATGTATTACGATTTCCGGATAACACAATTATAGCATGAACAATAGACAATTATCATGAACAAGGAAATATAATAATAACCATTTTATTATTGCCTCTAGGGCATATTTCCAACAGGAACGTCTCCAGGTAGTATTGCTTGAGGCCGCCAGGGCGAGGGGCCGCTTGGACGACAACTTCGTCTCCTTGTTCGACGAGGTCCTCGTCGGTTTCCTCGACAAGTTCACCATCGTCAAGAAGCTTGCGGACGACTTTGACGTAAGCCTCCAGCCGACGCGCCCAGGCTCTGCGATGCCCGCCACCCTCAATGGCCACTATGTTAACAACCTCTTCGACGCACTGGTGGCCCTGTAACTGCCCGCCGTCGTGCCGGAGAATGTCCACCTCGAGGTCGCACTCGCCGCGCAACGCCTGGCGCAGCAAGACACCATCGACATAATCACCCACGTCCACACGCAAATCGTCCACAAGGACTACTACATGCAAGAGGAGGACGATAGGACGCTGGCCTTCTTGGAGCGCAGGGCAACCTAGACGGCACTGTTCAGAAGCACGTTGAGCTCGCCGCCAACGCCGCTGCTCCTCACACGTCGGTTGGTGACCCAGCGCACTAGGGCGTGAGGATGTCGTTGAACGTTGATGGATCCATATGTATTTTTATCTTTCCGTCAAATCCATGTAGTAGTATATGATACTATAGTAATTATCTTACCTTTCGCATCAACTTCATAATTTTCATACGTACTCCATGCATGAACAGCGCCAGAACCAAACTTCTCATTACTCTAGGCAAAATCGTTATTTTCTATCTATCGGTCGTGCCATGGAGCAGAACCAAATTTTACAAGTTACAAGTTCAAAAGGAAAAGCCTGCCGTGTTCGCGTTGCACCCCCACACGGTTGGTCCGGCACGCCGCTCAAGCGGGAATGCGTGCAGTGTTGCATTTTCACTTACAAGTGGGACCGCAGTGGAGCAAACCGACTATCGGCAAACCCCCACCCCGCCCACCGCGCGATGGCTGAGAAAACAAGAGGGAGAAGAGATGGCTGTAGCATGGACTCCAAGAAAATTAGTGTCGGATGGGACTCGTGTGGGTGGCGTGTGCCGTACTGCTAGACGTGAATGCTAGTTATGGCCCATGCCACCCCACTATATCGAGCCTATATCGAGGTACGTAGAACAAATTTCCTGCAGTCCGTGCTCAACCCTCCTCTATCTCTCTTCTCAGCCAGCCAGCATACGCGCGGAGCCCATCGTCTGTTTGCTCACATGCGGCCCCACTTGTCAATGAAAACGCAAGAGGACCCACTGAATCTGCACATCTTTCACCTCGACGTGCTGGCAATGAAAAACAAATCCAATAAAGATCTTCGGTGGCTTCTTTTGGAGTTACTCAAGAGTAGTAAGATTCTATTTACAGTTTAACCCAAGATGCACATCTCGTGGCTTCAACTACCACTCTATTTTCTTTCATGACACGACCTGGATGCTGGATGTCCCACGTGTCGGCAAAAGGAGGAAGAACCCGACCAAATCTTCGGTTCTGCTCTCGGATGAGATTAGTGCACTTGTTGATACTCCTACTAGAATAGAGGCTAGACATGAGACTAGATGCGAGGAAGCAACATTACTTCTTTACACTCGAAGAAGAAAGAAGCACGCAAGATCGAGCCTCCGCAGATCAACAATGAATGCATCGAGAAGGCACTAATCCAACTTACAGGAGTAGTCAAATGTATTCTTGTGATTCTTGTTTTCTTTGGTCTTGCTTTTCTAGTCAAAATTATCGTTGGAGTTCGTGCAAAACAGAGGTCCGTTTGGGGTCGTGCGTTGGAGTTGGCCTTACAAGTGGGACCACAGTTAAGGAAACCGACTATCGGCAAACCCCCACCTCGCCCGCCGCGCGATGGCTGAAGTTAGAGAAACGACATGGTTGAAGAGATTGCTCTAGCACGGACTCCAAGAAATAATATGGTGTCAGATGGATGTCGTGGTGGTGGTGTGTGTCCTACTCCTGGACGTGAATACTTGTTCTGGCCCTTGCCACCCTACTACTCCTACTACTTACTCCTACTATATAGTACTAGTATCGAGGATTCGAGGTGCTGGTTATGTACAACGAACACATTAACATATGGCTACAGTAAAAACACCCGCCCGACGCGCGAAGGATGTGAAGCTAGTACAAATAGTGTACTACTATTGTTGATTGGCCTCATCCGATAACCTGTTGCAATGAACGTACAATTATGTATACGGAAAATATTTTTTTGCCTCGTCGCACCACTCACTCAGAGAAGCGACTCGAAAGCCATTCATAAATTTAGTAAGTTTGTCACAGGCATATCATTTTATTACATACAACAGGTCATCAACCCACATCGACAACGAGGATACATTATAAATACTAAAGTTTTCACCACACAACAAATAACAAGCCATGAAATGAACTTCAACTCAACCATTCCGCGGCGTTGGAAACGCTTGCTTTGAACCACAAGTGATTCTCTGGGACGGGCCATCCGTTGTCGATCTGGAGACGAACGCAGGACTGATCATCCAGGCTGAAGCGGCCTACTATATCAGTACCAGGGTAGGGAACCACCCAAATGTCCGAGGTATAGACACAGTTGCTTCTCATAAATGTGTCAACAACAGTTGTATCGCCTTTCAACATCATCGGATAGTTTTGTCCAAGGAAGAGCGAGTTTTCTCCAAGACTATCAATTCTGTGCCAGGGAGAAAGAGTTGGCACTAGCACACTAGTATCCATCCCGAATACCATGCAACGGGTGTTGGAATAGGTCCGGAGAGTGCGACCATGGGAGACACTTGCTTCCTTAGCAGTAACATCATCAATTGGCTGTATACACACAAGAAGAGGTGATCCATTGGAATTAGTTGCCAGGCACCACAGAGTATATGGGCGCTGCTCGTGATCATCACCATCGGCATCTCCCGCTTGGTTATAAAAATTTTCAAGTATAGGTGGTGGGATGTTCACAGGACCTTGGAAACACAAGAAGAAGCTTAATTAGTAAAGGGAAACTTGCTAACCCGCATGCATGTGGATGAAACAATTATAATTACAGTGGAAGACAAACGTACCGAAACTACGAGGATACCATGCAAAAAGAGTGCCACGAGTGGTGGCAGCAAACACAAGGCCCTCGTATTGAATTGCATCATAGTACTCATTCGTGCATAGAAACTGATTTTTGAGCAATGTCCATCGAGTCAAACCACTAAGGATGGCAACAAGCTTGTCGAAGATAGCAACAACTTCATAGTTGTTGTAATTCCAAGAGCGGTTGGGAACTCGACAAATTGTTATCTTCCATAGAAGGCAGTCACCATGATCATATTTGAACGCGCGTACATTACCGGTGTGCTCAACCTCTGGGCAGTGTGCTGAGATTTTTGGAAGTGGAACCCGGTGACAAGTGTACACATTCACATGTTCCCACTCGCAGTTGGACCCAATGTAAACAACCCAATCTCCATTTGCGCCCTCCCAAGCCTTGCCCTCAAGCGGTGGCATCTTAACATCATACGTATCATTATCAAGCGGCATCAACTTGCACAGGGCGAGGCCTCCGTCGTGCCGGCGCCAGTCATTAGGGTCACGGCGAAGAAGATAGGGGAGATCAAACCGCTCCATGACTCTTGGGTTCTTTGTAATGATGTTATTAGTTGAGTCGAGAATGGGCTTGAACGAACCTACCATGCTAGCCGAGGTGATGACGTTACACCGATCAATGAGTTCCTCCACCACGTCATCTTTCAGATCGGGGCAAGAATAACGGGGTCGTTTCCGGCCTGTTCCCTCCATGGAGAAGACGATCGAACAATGGCAGAAGAAAGAGTGAAGGGCTGAAGGAAAATGGAGGAGGGAGAGGAAGAGCATGCAACAGTAGTTCCAAATCGAGAGGGAAAGGCGAAGAGTCGGTGGACGGTTGCGAGTTTGCCACGGTTCACGAAGAGGCGCCCCGGCCTACACGTCCGTTCGGAAATACTCCTACTACTCATCGTCGTCTCACTGATATGTTGGAACGGGACCACATGTCAACGAAACATGGTGTGTAATTTCTCGTGCAAAATGCGATCTGGCCGCATCGGCCCGAGGTGCCGCATTAGTTATCGACCTTTATTTTTTTAATGGCGTGCCGATCAGTTTTGAAGCACGACTAACTGGTACTGTACGTGGAGAGGATGACAGCAGGGACCCGCCAAGGTCATGGCAGTACGCAAGAAAGTGCCTCCTTATTTCAAGCCAATAAAAAAATGGCCCCTCCTAGTGGATTTCTAACATCTGGGTCCCATGCCATTTTCAACGTAGTCAATAAACGAGAGAATTGCACAATGAGCGGCAGACACCAGGGACCTAGCAGCTCGCCCAGTTATTTTTGTTTTGGGTTAATTTGATAAATGCCACTCCAAATCTGGTGTATCCGAGAAATGCCACTGCAATTTCCAAACTTTGAAAAATGCCATTTCATGCCATTTTCTAGTGGCATTTTTCGAAGCCTGGAGTGGCACTTTTCAAAGTTTGCAAACTGCAGTGGCGTTTTTCAAAGTTTGCAAAAATTGCAGTGGCATTTTTCAAAGTTTGGAAATTGCAGTGGCATTTTTATGAATCGCCATAATTGGAGTGGCATTTATCTAACTTGTTTTTGAGACGGAAGCATGGTGTCAACTGGGCTGTGCAGGACACTCTGGCCTGTCTAGACAGCCTTTTCTTTTATGTTTACCACAGACCAGCCCAGTAGTTTTTTTCTTTCTGAAAATGGCTAGCCCGGTTCTTTTGTGATTTGTCAAGTAAGTCGCTTTATCAGGCCTCCTGGGTTGCAAATCTTTCAAGACGAGGAGAGCTTCATTCGGCTGGCCGAGAAAATGGCCTATCAGTAATGAGAAATGGGCTGTACATTTTTAAAACACATCAAACCGACAATTATTTTCAAATATCTTTTTTTCATTTCGAGATTTTAAATTGCATTAATTTTTATCATGGACAATTTATCGGATTTTATATTGATATACATTTATTTTTAAAATCAGTCTGAATATGACTCGAAATTTCGGGATTAAAAACAGTTCAGACCGCACCGACATATGCAAAATTTCGTATATTTTTTTAACCGTGGCCACAATATGGGATGTAATGCTAACATAAAGAATATGGGCTCCAAAAAAACCCGTAAGAATTAGCAAATGGGCTGTAAATTATTTGAAATAATGGCAGATGGGCTGTATGCTGTTTTCCACAGATTTGAGGCTTTCCACAGATGGCATGTATACTGTTGGATGTCCATCCAACGGCCGTCGTGCTTCTTCAATCTCTGCTCTTCCTGCTCCAGCTGCTCAAACAAGCGCTGACGGGACTGCCTGCTCCCTCCTCCCCACGGCCGGCTGTGCTACCGCGCAGGCCTCACCGCCCCACCGTACTCCCATCGCTGGCCTTGCCATCCCTCTACTCACCCACACCTGCTGTTATTCTCCGGCGACGGAAGACGAACCAGTAAACCCTCGTACAGTCGTACTCCCCTCCGCGTGGGAACCAAAAACAATGGCCGAGTCTTCCCTGCCTCCGTGTCGTTCCCTTCCTAGGCCTCGCCGTCGTCCACCGCCCTGGTGCTCTCGGCGTGGCGTGGTCAGCATGGTCAACGACCGACATGCATCTAAAGTGGACTATACGTGGAGAGGCTGACAGCTGGGTCCATGGCCGCACATAAGGAAATGCCTCCTTATCACGCGCAAAATAATGATTTCCTCCACCTGACATCTGGGACCCACCGAAATGGCCTCTGTATTTCGCGAAAAAATGTTACCGCCACTGATAGCTCGGACCCACCAGCTATATCTTCGCACACAAGGAAGTGCCTCCTTATTACGCACAAAAAATGAATACTCCCCCTTCTAGCTGGGACACAGTATAGTGGGCCTACTAAGTAGACAGGGATGAAGGGCTTTGCCAACTTAGTCAATATGTACGATTCTAGCTCGACTAACCGTACGATGTCCATCCAACGGCTGTAGTGCTTCTTCAACCTCTGGTCTTCTTGCTCCAGCCGCCCAAAGCAGCGCCGGTCGTGCCGCCTGCTCCTGCCTCCCGTGGCCGGCTGTGCTGCCGCGGACGCCTCACCGCCCCCATACTACTCCCACCGCTGGCCAGGCCATCCCTCCACTACACTCACCCACACCCCCTGTTATTCTGCGGCGACGGCAGCGCAATCGAACCAGTGAACCCTCGTACTCCTCTCCGCGTGGACATCCACTGCCGCGTCTTCCCCGGCTCCACATCGTCCCATTCCTAGGCCTTGCCGTCGTCCACCGCCGTGGTGCTGTCGGCGCGGCGTGGTCAATGTGGTCAACGACTGAATTCCATCGGAAGAATACTGTACGTGGAGAGGCTGACAGCTGGGTCCACGACAGCCGCAAGGAAGTGCCTCCTTATTACACGGAAAATAATTATTCCTCCACCTCATAGCAGGGACCCATCGGACGCCCACCAGTATATCGCGAAAAAAACGTTTGCCCCTGATTGCTGGGACCCACCCGACGGGCCACCGTATTTTGCAAAAAAAGGTTCCCCTGCTGTCAGCTCGGACCCACCGGAAGTGCCTCCTTATTACGCACAAAAAATGAATACCCCCTGCTAGCTGGGACCCACCTTAGTGGCAGGCTGACTTGTGGGCCTACTAAGTTGACGGGGACGGAGGGCTTTGTCAACTTAGTCAATATGCACGATTCTAGCTCCAGTGACCGTACGATGTCCATCCAACAGCCGTAGTGCTTCTTCAACCTCTGGTCTTCTTGCTCCAGCCGCCCAAACCAGCGCCGGTCGTGCCTCGTGCTCTTGCCTCCCGTGGCCAACTACGATGCGGCGGAGGCCTCACCGCCCCTACTACTCCCACCGCTCGCCAGGCCATCCCTCTACTCACCCACACCCCCTGTTATTCTGTGGCGACGGCAGCCTCACACCGCAGCGAACCAGTGAACCCTTGTACTCCTCTATGCGTGGGCATCCACTACCGCGTCTTCCCCGGCTCCGCGTCGTCCCCTTCCTAGGCCTCGCCGTCGTCCACCGCCCTGGTGCTCTCGGCGCGGCGTGGTCAACCTGGTCAAGGAACGACTTCCATCGGACATGGACTGTACGTGGAGAGGCTGACAGCTAGGTCCACGACCGCAGCAAGGAAGTGCCTCCTTATTACGTGCAAAATAATTATTCCTCCACCTGACAGCGGGGACCCACCGGACGGGCCACCAGTATTTTGCGAAAAAAATCGTTTCCCCCTGACTGCTGGGACCCATCGGACGGGCCACCGTATTTCTTGAAAAAACGTCCCCCGTTGTCAGCTCGGACCCACCGGAAGTGCCTCCTTATTACGCACAAAAAATGAATACTCCCCGGCTAGCTGGTACCCACCTTGCTGGGAGGCTGACTTGTGGGCTTACTAAGTTGACGAGGATGAAGGGCTTTGTCAACTTAGTCAATATGAACGATTCTAGCTCCAGTGACCGTACGATGTCCATCCAACGGCCGTAGTGCTTCTTCAACCTCTGGTCTTCTTGCTCCAGCTGCCCAAAGCAGCGCCGGTCGTGCCGCATGCTCCTGCCTCCCGTGGCCGGCTGTGCTGCCGCGGAGGCCTCACCACCCCCTACTATTACCACCGCTGGCCAGGCCCTGCGGCGATGACAGCCTCACACCGCAGCCGAACCAGTGAACCCTCGTAGTCCTCTCCGCGCGGGCTTCCACTGCCGCGTCGTCCCCTTCCTAGGCCTCGCCGTCGTCCACCGCCGTGGTGCTCTCCGCACGGCGTGGTCAAGGTGGCCAAGGAACGACTTCCATCGGAAGAGTACTGTACGTGGAGAGGCTGACAGCTGGGTCCACGGCCACAGCCCAGTTTTTTTGTGATTTGCCAAGTCGCTTTGTTAGGCCTGTTGGGCTGCAAATCTTTCAAGACGAGGAGAGCTTTCATTCGGCTGGCCGAGAAAATGGCCCATCAGTAATGAGAAATGGGTTGTACATTTTTAAAACACATCAAACCGACAATTAGTTTCAAATATCTTTTTTTCATTTCAAGATTTTAAATTACATTAATTTTTATGCGTGGAGAATTTGTTGGATTTTATATTTATATACATTTATTTTTAAAATCAGTTTGAATGTGAGTCGAAATTTCATGATTAAAAACAGTTCGGACCGCATTGAAATATGCAAAATATCGCATAATTTTTTAACCGTTGCCACAATATGGGCTGTAATGCTAACAAAAAGAATATGGGCTCCAAAAAAAACCTTAAGAATTAGTAAATGGGCTGTAAATTATTAGAAATAATGGCAGATGGGTTGTATGCTGTTTTCCACAGATTTGAGGCTTTCCTAAAAAAAGGTTGACGCACAAGCACTGACTGTTGGATGTCCATCCAACGGCCGTCGTGCTTCTTCAATCTCTGCTCTTCCTGCTCCAGCCGCTCAAACAAGCACCGGCAGGACTGCCTGCTCCCTCCTCCTCGCAGCCGGCTGTGTTGCCGCGCAGGCCTCACCGCCCGACCATACTCCCATCGTTGGCCTAGCCATCCCTCTACTCACCCACACCTGCTGTTATTCTCCAGCGAGGGCAGACGAACCAGTAAACCCTCGTACAGTCATACTCCCCTCCGCGTGGGAAACAACTGCCGAGTCTTCCCCGCCTCCGTGTCATCCCCTTCCTAGGCCTCGCCGTCGTCCACCGCCCTGGTGCTCTCGGCACGGCGTGGTCAATGTGGTCAAGGAACGACTTCCATCGGACGTGGACTATACGTGGAGAGGCTGACAGCTGGGTCCACGGCCGCAGAAGGAAGTGCCTCCTTATTACGTGGAAAATAATGATTCCTGCACCTGACAGCTGGGACCCACCGGACGGGCCACTGTATTTCGCGAAAAAAACGTTTTCCCCTGACTACTGGGACCCACCAGCTACATCTTCGCACACAAGGAAGTGCGTCCAGGCAAAAAAACGATTCGCCCCCTGACTGCTGGGACCCACCAGCTACATCTTCGCAGGCAAGGAAGTGCCTGACAGTCGAGACCCACCTGGTTAAAGCGTATGTAGCATTGTCATTCTGGTCGCGAACGTGTACGTACATACTGGTGGATGTAGAGGCGCGCATGTGTCGTAGTAGAGGCGCGCACGTGTCATAGTAGAGGCACGCATGTAGCATGTACACATACGTACAGCGGCCAGGGTGCAAGAAAGAAAATACGGCCACGTATGTGTACATACGGGCAGGGTCTCAAATGCCTACTCACGCATACGTACGGCCAGGGCTCGTGTACATGGCTGGGTCGGAACGGAGAAACAGCGTCGTCGTCGTGTTCATGGGGAGGCAGCGGAATGCGTCGTGTTCATGGGGAGGCAATAGAATGCGTCGTGTTCATCGGGAGGCAACAGAACGCGTGGGAGCCAACCGGCTGGGTCAGAACGAAATGCGTGGTCGTGTTCATCGGGAGGGCTTGGACAGAACAAGCGATGGAAACAAGGCCTGGCGTACCGCACAATGGAGGAAACGGACGTCCTACGTTCGGAACGGGGTCCTGTTTATCGGGAGGGGTCTGGCATACCGCAAAACGGAGGAAACAGACCTCCTACGGTCGAAACGGGGGTCCTGTTCATCGGGAGGGGTGTGGCGTACCGCAAAACGGAGGAAACGGGCTTGTATTGGAGCGCTACGGTCGAAACGGGGGTCCTGTTCATCGAGAGGGGTATGGCGTACCGCAAAACGGGACTCCACGGGATACCGTTCATCTCCACCGTCGACCCCCTCCAGCCTCCACGAGCTACTGTTCATCCACCGTCGACCTCCTCCAGCCTCCACCTGCGACTGTTCATCCACGGGCTCCTGTTCATCCAGCCTCCACCGCGCGCTACTCCACCGGCTACTGTTCAACCAGCCCTCTCCACGGGCTCCTGTTCAACCACCCCTCCACGGGCTACTGTTCATCCTGCCCTCCACCGTCTACTGTTCATCCTGCCCTCCACGGGGT
>NC_041384.1:168341017-168411555 GCF_002162155.2 Triticum dicoccoides
TCATCCAGAGGCAGCATCGATCGGCTTTAGTTAGCAGCAGTAGCGAAGGAATCGCTCGATCGGGTTCAGTTAACAGCCATCGATCGATCGCTCGGGTTCAGTAACGCGTAGCCTGCAGTGCAATCGCTCGGGTTCAGTTAGAGCCCAACGCCTCGCTCGGGTTCAGTTTGAGCCAACGCCTCGCACACACGCGTGTACGTGTACGAGAGAAGCGCGCATCGCTCGGCCCCCGACCTCCCACCGTAACTGGGAACTCCCTGATATTTTCTTCGCCCTCGCTTCTACCACGGTTTTTTCCATCATGGACGGCCCAAAGAATGTCATGCAGCTGCGTCTGCGGCCCGCCCAGGACGAAAAGCACATTTTCTGTCATGATTTTTTGTCATAGAAGTAGGAGCCCACCACATCTATGATGATACCGGGTGTTGTCACAATTATCGTCATAGAAGTGTCATATGTATGACAGAAATTTTTTTGTTCGGCCCAAAATGTCACGGATGTGTCTTTTTTTGTAGTGAACCCACTTCCTATGCATAGGGATTTTGTGAGCAAACAATTTATGGGAACAATAATCAACTAGCATAGGAGAGCAAAACAAGCATAACTTCAAAATTTTAAGCACATAGAGAGGAAACTTGATATTATTGCAATTTCTACAAGCATAAGTTCCTCCCTCATAATAATTTTCAGTAGTATCATGAATGAATTCAACAATATAACCAGCACCTAAAGCATTCTTTTCATGATCTACAAGCATAGAAATTTTATTACTCTCCACACAAACAAAATTCTTCTCATGAATAATAGTGGGAGCAAACTCAACAAAATAATTATCATGTGAGGTATAATCCAATTGAAAACTAAAATCATGATGACAAGTTTCATGGTTATCATTAATCTTTATAGCATACAAGTCATCACAATAATCATCATATATAGCAACTTTGTTCTCATAATCAATAGGAACCTCTTCCAAAATAGTGGATTCATCACAAAATAAAGTCATGACCTCTCCGAAACCACTTTTATCAACATAATCATCATAAATAGGAGGCATGCTATTATCATAATAAATTTGCTCATCAAAACTTGGGGGACAAAAAATATCATCTTCATCAAACATAGCTTCCCCAAGCTTGTGGCTTTGCATATCATTAGCATCATGGATATTCAAGGAATTCATACTAATAACATTGCAATCATGCTCATCATTCAAAGATTTAGTGCAAAACATTCTAATGCATTCTTCTTCTAGCACTTGAGCACAATTATCCTTTCCATCATACTCACGAAAGATATTAAAAAGGTGAAGCGTATGAGACAAACTCAATTCCATTTTTTATAGTTTTCTTTTATAAACTAAACTAGTGATAAAACAAGAAACTAAAAGACTCGATTGCAAGATCTAAAGATATACCTTCAAGAACTCACCTCCCGGGCAACGGCGCTAGAAAAGAGCTTGATGTCTACTACACAACCTTCTTCTTGTAGACATTGTTGGGCCTCCAAGTGCAGAGGTTTGTAGGACAGTAGCAAATTTCCCTCAAGTGGATGACCTAAGGTTTATCAATCCGTAGGAGGCGTAGGATGAAGATGGTCTCTCTCAAGCAACCCTGCAACCAAATAACAAAGAGTCTCTTGTGTCCCCAACACACCCAATACAATGGTAAATTGTATAGGTGCACTAGTTCGGCGAAGAGATGGTGATACAAGTGGTATATGGATAGTAGATAATAGTTTTTGTAATCTGAAAATATAAAAACAGCAAGGTAACGAATGATAAAAGTGAGCGTAAACGGTATTGCAATGCGTTGAAACAAGGCCTAGGGTTCATACTTTCGCTAGTGCAAGTTCCCTCAACAATACTAACATAATTGGATCACATAACTATCCCTCAACATGCAACAAAGAGTCACTCCAAAGTCACTAATAGCGGAGAACAAACGAAGAGATTATGGTAGGGTACGAAACCACCTCAAAGTTATTCTTTCCAATCAATCCGTTGGGATATTCCTATAAGTGTCACAAATAGCCCTAGAGTTCGTACTATAATAACACCTTAAGACACAAATCAACCAAAACCCTAATGTCACCTAGATACTCCAATGTCACCTCAAGTATCCGTGGGTATTATTATACGATATGCATCACACAATCTCAGATTCATCTATTCAACCAACACAAAGGACCTCAAAGAGTGCCCCAAAGTTTCTACCGGAGAATCACGACGAAAACGTGTGCCAACCCCTATGCATAGGTTCATGGGCGGAACCCGCAAGTTGATCACTAAAACATACATCAAGTGAATCACGTGATATCCCATTGTCACCACAGATATCCATGGCAAGACATACATCAAGTGTTCTCAAATCTTTAAAGACTCAATCCGATAAGATAACTTCAAAGGGGAAACTCAATTCATTACAAGAGAGTAGAGGGGGGAAGAAACATCATAGGATCCAAATATAATAGCAAAGCTCGCGATACATCAAGATCGTATCACCTCAAGAACACGAGAGAGAGAGAGAGAGATCAAACACATAGCTACTGGTACATACCCTCAGCCCCGAGGGAGAACTACTCCCTCCTCATCATGGAGAGCACCGGGATGATGAAGATGGCCACCGGAGAGAGTTTGCCCCCTCCGACAGGGTGCCGGAACGAGTCTAGATTGGCTTTCGGTGGCTACGGAGGCTTCTGGCGGTGGAACTCCCGATCTATTGTGCTCACGGATGTTTTTAGGGTATATGGAGATATATAGGCGGAAGAAGTACGTCAGGGGGCCACGAGGGGCTCATGAGGGTGGAGGGCGCGCCCAGGGTGGTGGGCGCGCCCCCCTGCCTCGTGACCTCCTTGCAGATCCCCAGACGTGCACTCCAAGTCTTCTGGGCTTCTTTCCTTCCAAAAATGAGTTCCTTGAAGTTTTAGGTCAATTGGACTCCGTTTGGTTTTCCTTTTCTCCGAAACCCTAAAACAGGGTAAAAACAGAAACTGGCACTGGGCTCTGGGTTAATAGGTTAGTCCCAAAAATGATATAAAAGTGTATAATAAAGCCCATAAACATTCAAAACAGTAAATAATATAGCATGGAGCAATCAAAAATTATAGATACATTGGAGACGTATCATCCGGCGGCAGAGCTAAGTCATGCTCGTTGTGGCTGTGCGGCTGATAACCCACAAGTATAGGGGATCGCAACAGCTTTTGAGGGTAGAGTATTCAACCCAAATTTATTGATTCGACACAAGCGGAGCCAAAGAATATTCTCAAGTATTAGCAGCTGAGTTGTCAATTCAACCACACCTAGAAACTTAGTATCTGCAGCAAAGTGTTTAGTAGCAAACTAATATGATAGTGGTGGTAGCAGCAACAAAAGTAAAGACAGCAAAAGTAATGTTTTTGGTATTTTCTAGTGATTGTAATAGTAGCAGCGGGAAAGTAAATAAGCGTAAACCAGTATATGGAAAACTCGTAGGCACCGGATCAATGATGGATAATTATGCCGGATGCGGTTCATCATGTAACAGTCATAACATAGGGTGACACAGAACTAGCTCCAGTTCATCAATGTAATGTAGGCATATATTCCGTATATAGTTATGCACGCTTATGGAAAAGAACTTGCATGACATCTTTTGTCCTACCCTCCCGTGGCAGCAGGGTCCTATTGGAAACTAAGGGATATTAAGGCCTCCTTTTAATAGAGAACCGGAACAAAGCATTAGCACATAGTGAATACATGAACTCCTCAAACTATGGTCATCACCGGGAGTGGTCCCGATTATTGTCACTTCGGGGTTGCCGGATCATAACACATAGTAGGTGACTATAGACTTGCAAGATAGGATCAAGAACTCACATATATTCATGAAAACATAATAGGTTCAGATCTGAAATCATGGCACTCGGGCCCTAGTGACAAGCATTAAGCATAGCAAAGTCATATCAACATCAATCTCAGAACATAATGGATACTAGGGATCAAGCCCTAACAAAACTAACTCAATTACATGATAAATCTCATCCAACCCATCACCGTCCAGCAAGCCTACGATGGAATTACTCACGCACGGCAGTGAGCATCATGAAATTGGTGATGGAGGATGGTTGATGATGACGACGGCGACGAATCCCCCTCTCCGGAGCCCCGAACGGACTCCAGATCAGCCCTCTCGAGAGGTTTTAGGGCTTGGCGGCGGCTCCGTATCGTAAAACGCAATGATTTCTTCTCTCTGATTTTTTCTCTCTGAAAGCAAATATATAGAGTTGGAGTTGGCGTCCCAGGGTTTCCAGGGGCCCACGAGGTAGGGGGGCGCGCCCTAGGGGGGCGCCCCCCACCCTCCTGAGAAGGGTGTGGGCCCCCTGGTCTTCATCTTTGGCGAGGATTTTTTATTGTTTTTTCTAAGATGTTTTGTGGAGTTTCAGGTCATTCCGAGAATATTTGTTTTCTGCACATAAAACAACACCATGGCAATTCTGCTGAAAACAACGTCAGTCCGAGTTAGTTCCATTCAAATCATCCAAGTTAGAGTCCAAAACAAGGGCAAAAGTGTTTGGAAAAGTAGATACGACGGAGACGTATCAACTCCCCCAAGCTTAAACCTTTGCTTGTCCTCAAGAAATTCAGTTGACAAATTGAAAGAAAGAAAGAAAAACTTTTACAACCTCTGTTTGCTCTTGTTGTTGTAACTATGTCAAGCCAACATTCAAGTTTTCAGCATAGATCATAACTAACCACATTTGCAATAATTCTCAAGTCTCATAATTACTCATATCAATAGCATAATCAACTAGAAAGTCATAATAATAAATCTCGGATGACAACACTTTCTCAAAACAATCATAATATGATATAACAAGATGGTATCTCGCTAGCCCTTTCTGAGACCGCAAAACATAAATGCAGAGCACCTTTAAAGATCAAGGACTGACTAGACATTGTAATTCATGGTAAAAGAGATCCAATCATGGTCATACCCAATATAAATTAACAGTGATGAATGCAAATGATAGATGTGCTCTCCACCTAGTGCTTTTAATAAGAGGGTGATGACTCAACATAAAAGTAATTGGATAGGCCCTACGCAGAGGGAAGCAGGGATTTGTACAGGTGCCAGAGCTCGGTTTTGAAATAGAGATAAATTGTATTTTGAGCGGTATACTTTCATTATCAACGTAACAACCAAGAGATGGCGATATCTTCCATGCTACACACATTATAGGCGGTTCCCAAACAGAATGGTAAAGTTTATACTCCCCCTCCACCAACAAACATCAATCCATGGCTTGCTCGAAACAACGAGTGCCTCCAACATACATCAGGTCCCAGGGGGAGTTTTGTTTGCAATTAATTTTGATTTAGTTTGCATAAAGGATGGGACTGGGCATCCCGATGACCAGCCCTTTATCTCGTGAATGAGGAGCAGAGTCCACTCCTCTTGAGAATAACCCTCCTAACATGGAAGATACGGACAGCCCTAGTTGATACATGAGCTACTCGAGCATACAAAACAGAATGTTTATTTGAAGGTTTAGAGTTTGGCACACACAAATTTACTTGGAACGACAGGTAGATACCACATATAGGAAGGTATAGTTGACTCATCTGGAATAACTTTGGGGTTTAAGGGATTGGATGCACAAGCAGTATTCCCGCTTAGTACAGGTGAAGGCTAGCAAAAGACTGGGAAGCGACCAACTAGAGAGCGACAACAGCCATGTACATGCATTAAAATTAATAAACATTGGATGCAAGCATGAGTAGGATATAATTCACCATGAACATAAATATCGTGAAGGCTATGTTGATTTTGTTTCAACTACATGCGTGAACATGTGCCAAGTCAAGTCACTTAAATCATTCAAAGGAGGATACCACCCCATCATACCACATCATAATCATCTTAATAACATGTTGGCACACAAGGTAAACCATTATAACTCATAGCTAATCAAGCATAGCACAAGCAACTCTGATCTCTAATTGTCATTGCAACATGTTTATTCATAATAAGTTGAATCAAGAACGACGGGCTCATCATATTTAGAAAAACAAAAGAGGTCGAGTTCATACTAGCTTTTCTCATCTCAGTCAGTCCATCATATATCATCATAATTGCCTTTCACTTACACGACCGAACGGTGTGAATAATAATAAGAGTGCACATGCATTGGACTAAGCTGGAATCTACGAGCATTCAATAAACGGGAGAAGACAAAGCAATATGGGCTCTAGGTTAAATCAACAATAATGCATATAAGAGCCACTTCGACAATTTAATTATGGTCTTCTCCTACTGACCCCCAAAGAAAAGAAAAGAAATAAAACTATTTACACGGGAAAGCTCCCAACAAGCAGAAGAAGGACAGGAAATATTTTTGGGTTTTCTTTTTAATCATTACTACTACATCATAAAAATAAACTATTACTAATTTTTTTTGTTTTTTCTTAAGGTTTAACAAGCACACAAGAAGAAAGCAGGAAAAAGAAAATAAACTAGCATGGATATTACAGTGAAAAAGTATGAGCACCGACATCTAGTAATGAGTGTGTGAACATAAATGTAATGTCGGTGAGAAATACGTACTCCCCCAAGCTTAGGCTTTTGGCCTAAGTTAGTCTATGGCCACGGCTGGCCTGGCGGATATCCATGATAATAGTTGTTGGGGTCGTACTGTGACGAGGAAGAAGAAGGCTCCGATTGCCACTGGCTGGCAATCATCTCCGGATCCCACTGATAGTTAGACTGTCGTGAAGGATCGAATTGTGGTTCCGGTTCTGGCTCCTCGGCTGGTACAGGGTTCCGGTAGGCGTGAATAGCCGTCAACGGAACAAGGTACGTGCCTACAGTCAAATCAAACAAGGAAGGAGCAGGCAGGGTAATAGTCTCAGGATGATGTTTATTAAAGAACAATTGATATTTAAGCTCCCCTGCCCTATTTTTAACAATAAAATCATGTGCCACCATACTTTTGTGATCTAGATAAACACGGGGCAGCACCTTTTCTTCATTCTCAACATGCCTAATAGGTATGTTAAAATGTGCGGCCAGGCGTGTGGCATAGATGCCTGCAAAGATGGGGCCCTTAGTATGGTTCATATTTAACCGTCTAGCAATAATGCCGCCCAAACTAAAAGTGTTATCACTGTATAAACCTTGGAGCAGAATAATTAAATCAGCGATACTAAGGTTTCCAGAATTTCCGCGTCCAATTAAACAACGACTAGCAAATAATGCAAAGTAACGCAAAACAGGAAAATGTATGCTGGTGATTCGTGCATCGGAAACCTTCCTGGTTTCTCCTACAGTGATATTATCAATAAACCCAGCCACATCATCATGATGTGGTTGTTCTGTCTTGCCCTCAAAATGGATTAAACAAATCCGACAGAAATCATAAAGTGACATCTCCTTATGCTCATCATATAAATGAAACTCCACCGTAGGTGGTGAGTTCCTAGAATGAAAATGAAAGTTTTGCACAAAGGTATTTGTGAGTAAGAGATACTGATCGCATTGGTCGTGGAGGAAAGCGGTGAGGCCTGCATTGTGAGCCAATTCATGAAAATCTTCATATATACCGGCTGCTCTCAAGAAATCTTCAGAAGGCCATTCACACGCCCGAATCTCCGTGGTGCGCGGCAAATTATACTTAGGCTTCGGTGCCTTTTCCTTCGAGCTTTGGCTCGATGAGCACCTCAAAAATCTCCTCATTATATTCTGAAAAATTCTGAAATTTTTAGTAACTTCAAAATAAAAGTAAACCAAACTCAATAAAACTGATAGCAACTACTCCTACAAGTGCCTAGAGCCTAAATCAAGCATTAGAACTACTTGGAACCATATAAATTTGACATGCAAGCTCAAGAACATGGTCACCTATGCAGCACAAATTTGCAAAGAATAAAGCACTAGAACAAAAACTAATTGGACCAATGGAGGAGTCACATACCAAGGAACAATCTCCCCAAGCAGTTTTGCGAGAGGTGCTTTGAGCAAGGATCGAAAATCACAGCAAAAGTGGCTGGAACTCGTGCTTGAGTTGGTTTTTCGGGTTTGTGTGAGGCAGAGGAAGAAGATGGGTGCTGGGATAAGTGGAGGAGTGCCCCCGGGGGCCCATGAGGCAGGGGGCGCGCCCTAGAGGGGGGCGCGCCCACCACCCTCGTGGCCAGGTGGCAGCTCCTCCCGCGGTAATTTTTGCACAGTAAATCCTCAAATATTCCCGAAAAAATCATATTAAATTGGCACGTCATTCTGAGGACTTTTATTTTCAGGATATTTTTATATTGCACGGATAAGTCAGGAAACAGACAAAAAAATACTATTTTTACTTTATTTCTACTAATTAACAGAAAGTATAGAGAGGGTATAGAAGTTTGTGCTTCTAGTTTCATCCATCTCATGCTCATCAAAAAGAATCCACTAACAAGGTTGATTAAGTCTTGTTAACAAACTCATTCCGATAATCATGAAACTGGAGAAATTTCGAATAACACTAAGTTACCTCAACGGGGATATGCACATCCCCAATAATAAGAATATCATATTTCTTCTTGACAGTAGGAAGAGGAAATTCAAAACCTCCAAATATAATCAATGGAATTTTTCCAATAGAGTTGATACGATGAACTTGAGGTTGTTTCCTCGGAAATTGTACCGTATGCTCATTACCATTAACATGAAAAGTGACATTGCCTTTGTTGCAATCAATAACAGCCCCTGCAGTATTAAGAAAAGGTCTTCCAAGAATAATAGACATACTATCATCCTCAGGAATATCAAGTATAACAAAGTCCGTTAAAATAGTAACGTTTGCAACCACAACAGGCACATCTTCACAGATACCAACAGGTATAGCAGTTGATTTATCAGCCATTTGCAAAGATATTTCAGTAGGTGTCAACTTATTTAAGTCAAGTCTATGATATAAAGAGAGAGGCATAACACTAACACCGGCTCCAAGATCACATAAAGCAGTTTTAATATAATTTCTTTTAATGGAGCAAGGTATAGTAGGTACTCCAGGATCTCCAAGTTTCTTTGGTATTCCACCCTTAAAAGTATAATTAGCAAGCATGGTGGAAATATCAGCTTCCGGTATCTTTCTTTTATTAGTAATGATATCCTTCATATATTTAGCATAAGGATTTGTTTTGAGCACATCAGTTAATCGCATACGCAAAAAGATAGGCCTAATCATTTCAGCAAAGCGCTCAAAATCCTCATCATCCTTTTTCTTGGATGGTTTCGGAGGAAAAGGCATGGGTTTCTCAACCCAAGGTTCCCTTTCTTTACCATGTTTCCTAGCAACAAAGTCTCTTTTATCATAACGTTGATTCTTTGATTGTGGGTTATCAAGATCAAAAGCAGGTTCAATTTCTACATCATTGTCATTACTAGGTTGAGCATCATCATGAACATCATCATTAATATTTTTACTAGGTTCATGTTCATTACCAGATTGTGTTTTAGCATCAGACATAGATATATCATTTGGATTATAAGGTGGTTCAGCAATAGGTTCACTAGAAGTTTGCACAGTTCTATCATTTTTCTTCTTCTTCTTTTTAGAAGAACTAGGAACATCAATATTATTTCTTTGAGAATCTTGCTCGACTCTTAGGTGGCCTTCAGGATACAAAGGTTCCCGAGTCATTCTACCAGTTCTAGTAGCCACTCTAACAGCATAATCATTTTTCTTACTATTCATTTCATCAAGCACTTCTTTCTGAGCCTTAAGTACTTGTTCTACTTGAGTACTAACCATAGAAGCATGTTTGCTAACAAGTTTAAGTTCACCTTTAATATCAGCCATATAATCACCCAAGCGTATAATCATATAAGCATTTTCTTTTAATTGTCTACCAAAATAAGCATTGAAGTCGTCTTGCTTAAACATAAAGTTATCAAACTCATCCTAGCACTGGCTAGCAATTTTAATAGGAGGGGCTTCAGCTTTATCATATCTATAGAGAGAATTTACCTTTAATACCTGTGTCGTGATATCGGGATCAGGAAGTTCTTCAGTAAATAAGTGATCAAGATCATATGTTTCTTCAACAGGCGGTATATTAAGACCATGTATTTCTTCAATAGGAGGTAAATTCTTAACATCTTCAGCTTTAATACCTTTTTATTTCATAGATTTCTTTGCCTCTTGCATATCTTCAGGACTGAGGAATAGAACACCTCTCTTCTTCGGAGTTGGTTTAAGAATAGGCTCAGTAATTGGAGCAAGAGCTGGCTCAGGAGGTGCCCAATTATTTTCATTTGTCAACATATTATTCAATAGAATTTCAGCTTCATCCGGTGTTCTTTCCCTGAAAAGAGAACCAGCACAACTATCCAGGTAATCTCTGGAAGCATCGGTTAGTCCATTATAAAAGATATCAAGTATTTCGGGTTTCTTAAGAGGATGATCAGGCAAAGCATTAAGTAACTTGAGAAGCCTCCCCCAAGCTTGTGGGAGACTCTCTTCTTTAATTTGCACGAAGTTGTATATTTCCCTCAAAGTAGCTTGTTTCTTATGAGCAGGGAAATATTTAGGAGAGAAGTAATAAATCATATCCTGGGGACTACGCACACAACCAGGATCAAGAGAATTAAACCATATCTTAGCATCACCCTTTAATGAGAACGGAAATATTTTGAGTATATAAAAGTAACGCGATCTCTCATCATTAGTAAACAGGGCAGCTATATCATTTAACTTAGTAAGATGTGCCACAACAGTTTCAGATTCATAGCCATAAAACGGAACAGATTCAACCAAAGTAATTATATCAGGATCAATAGAGAATTCATAATCCTTATGAGGAACACATATAGGTGAAGTAGCAAAAGCAGGGTCGGGTTTCATTTTATCTCTAAGTGATTCTTTGTTACATTTAATTAATAACCTCTTAAGCTCATATCTATCCTTGCAAGCTAAAATAGCGGCAGAAGATTCCATATCAAAAAGAGAGCCCTCAGGGATAACAGGCATATTTTCATCATCACTATCATCATCGTATTCAGATTCAATAATTTCTTTTTCTCTAGCCTTAGCAATTTGTTCATCAATAAATTCACTAAGGGGCACAGTAGTATCAGGCATAAAAGTAGTTTCATCATAAGTATCATGCATAACAGAGCTGGCATCATCAATAACATGTGACATATCGGAGCGAATAGCAGAAGAAGATGCAGGTGTCGCAAACTTACTCATAACAGAAGGTGAATCAAGTGCAGAGCTAGATGGCAGTTCCTTACCTCCCCTTGTAGTTGAGGGATAGATCTTGTTTTTTGGATCTCTCAAGTTCTTCATAGTGTCCAGCAGATATATATCCCAAGTGACTCAAAGAATAGAGCTATGCTCCCCGACAACGGCGCCAGAAATTTGTCTTGGTAACCCACAAGTATAGGGGATCGCAACAGCTTTTGAGGGTAGAGTATTCAACCCAAATTTATTGATTCGACACAAGGGGAGCCAAAGAATATTCTCAAGTATTAGCAGCGGAGTTGTCAATTCAACCACACCTGGAAACTTAGTATCTGCAGCAAAGTGTTTAGTAGCAAAGTAATATGATAGTGGTGGTAGCAGCAACAAAAGTAAAGACAACAAAAGTAATGTTTTTGGTATTTTGTAGTGATTGTAACAGTAGCAGCGGGAAAAGTAAATAAGCGTAAACCAGTATATGGAAAACTCGTAGGCACCGGATCAATGATGGATAATTATGCCGGATGCGGTTCATCATGTAACAGTCATAATATAGGGTGACACAGAACTAGCTCTAGTTCATCAATGTAATGTAGGCATGTATTCCGTATATAGTCATACATGCTTATGGAAAAGAACTTGCATGACATCTTTTGTCCTACCCTCCCATGGCAGCAGGGTCCTATTCGAAACTAAGGGATATTAAGGCCTCCTTTTAATAGAGAACCGGAACAAAGCATTAGCACATAGTGAATACATGAACTCCTCAAACTATGATCATCACCGGGAGTGGTCCCGATTATTGTCACTTCGGGGTTGCCGGATCATAACACATAGTAGGTGACTATAGACTTGCAAGATAGGATCAAGAACTCACATATATTCATGAAAACATAATAGGTTCAGATCTGAAATCATGGCACTCGGGCCCTAGTGACAAGCATTAAGCATAGCAAAGTCATAGCAACATCAATCTCAGAACATAATGGATACTAGGGATCAAACCCTAACAAAACTAACACGATTACATGATAAATATCATCCAACCCATCACCGTCCAGCAAGCCTACAATGGAATTACTCACGCACGGAGGTGAGCATCATGAAATTGGTGATGGAGGATGGTTGATGATGACGACGGCGACGAATCCCCCTCTCTGGAGCCCCGAACGAACTCCAGATCAGCCCTCCCGAGAGGTTTTAGGGCTTGGCGGCGGCTCCGTATCGTAAAACGTGATGATTTCTTCTCTCTGATTTTTTCTCTCCGAAAGCAAATATATAGAGTTGGAGTTGGCGTCGGAGGGTTTCCAGGGGGCCCACGAGGTAGGGGCGCGCCCTAGGGGGGGGCACCCTCGTGAGAAGGGTGTGGGCCCCCTGGTCTTCATCTTTGGCGAGGTTTGTTTATTGTTTTTTCTAAGATGTTCTGTGGAGTTTCAGGTCATTCCGAGAATATTTGTTTTCTGCACATAAAACAACACCATGGCAATTCTGCTGAAAACAGCGTCAGTCCGGGTTAGTTCCATTCAAATCATAGAAGTTAGAGTCCAAAACAAGGGCAAACGTGTTTGGAAAAGTAGATACAATGGAGACGTATCAGCGGCGCACCTGACATGGGCTCGAATCCGTCGAAGATCAAGTCTCTGCGGATGTCGGCAGTATAGTTTTAGTTTCCAAACCTGACCTGACGGCCGGGGGCGTAGCTCTCGATCTGCTCTAGATGGCCAAGCGAGTTGTCCCACAGTGCGAAGCCGCCGAATACGAAGATATGTCCGGGGAGGAAAACCTCACCCTGGATCGCATCGTTGCCGATGATTGAATGAGCCATCAAACCTTATGGTGATGACATAGTGGAACTCTCAATGAAAGCACCAATGTCAGTGTCAAAACCGGCAGATCTCGGGTAGGGGGTCCCGAACTGTGCGTCTAAGGCGGATGGTAACAGGAGGCAGGGGGACACAATGTTTACCCAGGTTCGAGCCCTCTCGATGGAGGTAATACCCTACTTCCTGCTTGATTGGTCTTGATGATATAAGTATTACAAGAGTTGATCTACCACGAGATCGCAGAGGCTAAACCCTAGAAGCTAGCCTATGATTATGATTGTTGTTGTCCTAAGGACTAAACCCTCCGGTTTATATAGACACCGGAGGGGGCTAGGGTTACACTGAGTCGGTTACAAGGGAGGAGATCTACATATTCGATTTGCCAAGCTTGCCTTCCACGCAAAGGAGAGTCCCACCCGGACACGGGACGAAGTCTTCAATCTTGTATCTTCATAATCCAACAGTCCGGTCGAAGGATATAGTCTGGCTGTCCGAGGACCCCCTATTCCAGGACTCTCTCAGTACCCTCGTAGACCGAAAGCGGAAGCGTTAGCACAACGCGGTTCATGTACTCGTACGTCTTCACGATCCGACTGATCAAGCACCGAACACACGGCACCTCCGAGTTCTGCACACGTTCAGCTCGATGACCTCCCTCAAACTCCGATCCAGCCGAGCTTTGAGGGAGAGTTCCGTCAGCACGACGACATGGTGACGATGATGATGTTCTACCGACGCCGTGCTTCGCCTAAGCACCACTACGACATGATCGAGGTGGATTATGGTGGAGGGGGGCACCGCACATGGCTAAAATATCTAAGAGATCAATTGTTGTGTCTATGGGGTGCCCCCCTCCTCCGTATATAAAGGGGGAGGAGGAGGAGGGGGCCGGCCAAGAGGAGGAGGCGCACCCAAGGGGGGGCAATCCTACTCCAAGTAGGTTTTGCCCCCTTTCCTATTCCAACTAGGAGAAGGGGGAAGGAGGAGGTGGAGAGAAGGAAGGAGAAGGGGGGCCCCGCCCCCTTCCCTTTCCCAATTCGGATTGGGGCAAGGGGGGCTGCACGCCACCTCCTGCTACCTCTCCTGTTCCACCACATTGGGCCCATGAAGCCCAATAACCCCCCGGGGGGTTCCGGTAACCCCCCGGTACTCCGGTATATATCCGATAACCCCCGGAACCATTCCGGTGTCCGAATATAGTCGTCCAATATATCAATCTTCATGTCTCGACCATTTCGAGACTCCTCGTCATGTCCGTGATCACATCCGGGATTCTAAACTACCTTCGGTACATCAAAACACATAAACTCATAATATAACCGTCATCGAACTTTAAGCGTGCGGACCCTACGGGTTCGAGAACTATGTAGACATGATCGAGACACGTCTCCGGTCAATAACCAATAGCGGAACCTGGATGCTCATATTGGCTCCTACATATTCTATGAAGATCTTTATCGGTCAAACCGCATAACAACGTACGGTGCTCCCTTTGTCATCGGTATGTTACATGCCCAAGATTCGATCGTCGGTATCTCAATACCTAGTTCAATCTCGTTACCGGCAAGTCTCTTTACTCGTTCCGTAATACCTCACCCCGTAAATAACTCATTAGTTACAATGCTTGCAAGGCTTGAGTGATGTGTATTACCGAGTGGGCCCAGAGATACATCTTCGACAATTGGAGTGGCAAATCCTAATCTTGGAATACGCCAACCCAACAAGTAGCTTTGGAGACACCTGCAGAGAACCTTTATAATCACCCAGTTACATTGTGACGTTTGGTAGCACACAAAGTGTTCCTCCAGTAAACGGGAGTTGCATAATCTCATAGTTACAGGAACATGTATAAGTCATGAAGAAAGCAATAGCAACAAACTAAATGATCAAGTTCTAAGCTAACGGAATGGGTCAAGTCAATCACATCATTCTCCTAATGATGTGATCCCGTTAATCAAATGACAACTCTTTGTTTATGGTTAGGAAACATAACCATCTTTGATTCAACGAGCTAGTCAAGTAGAGGCATACTAGTGACACTTTGTTTTGTCTATGTATTCACACATGTATCATGTTTCCGGTTAATACAATTCTAGCATGAATAATAAACATATATCATGATATTAGGAAATAAATAATAACTTTATTATTGCCTCTAGGGCATATTTCCTTTAATATTTGCTCCTTTTCCAGCCCAGAATTCTAGCTGCCGGCATTCCCCCTCTTGATGTAAACCTTGTAAAATAAGACAGAAAATGCATAAGTATTGTGACATAATGTGTAATAGCAGCCCATAGTGCAAATATCGATATAAAAGCATGATGCAAAATGGACGTATCAGTAATATCGTAGAGGTGCTTAGGCGAAGCCCTGTTGTGGTAGCATCATCATCATTGTCATCACGCCGTCGTGCTGACGAAACTCTCCCTCGAAGCTCTACTGGATCGTGAGTTCGCGGGACGTCTCCGACAATTGGAGTGACAAATCCTAATCTTGAAATATGCCAACCCAACAAGTACCTTTGGAGACACCTGTAGAGCACCTTTATAATCACCCAGTTACGTTGTGATGTTTGGTAGCACATAAAGTGTTCCTCCGGTAAACGGGAGTTGCATAATCTCATAGTTACAGGAACATGTATAAGTCATGAAGAAAGCAATAGCAACAAACTAAACGATCAAGTGCTAAGCTAACGGGATGGGTCAAGTCAATCACATCATTCTCCTAATGATGTAATCCCGTTAATCAAATGAAAACTTTTTGTCTATGTTAGGAAACATAACCATCTTTGATTCAACGAGCTAGTCAAGTAGAGGCATACTAGTGACACTCTGTTTTGTCTATGCATTCACACATGTATCATGTTTCCGGTTAATACAATTCTAGCATGAATAATAAACATTTATCATGATATAAGGAAATAAATAATAACTTTATTATTACCTGAAGGGCATATTTCCTTCAGTCTCCCACTTGCACTAGAGTCAATAATCTAGATTACACAGTAATGATCCTAACACCCATGGAGCATTGGTGCTGATCATGTTCTGCTCGTGGAAGAGGCTTAGTCAATGGGTCTGCAACATTCAGATCCGTATGTATCTTGCAAATCTCTATGTCTCCCACCTGGACTTGATCCTAGATGGAGTTGAAGCGTCTCTTGATGTGCTTGGTTCTCTTGTGAAATCTGGATTCCTTTGCTAAAGAAATTGCACCAGTATTGTCACAAAAGATTTTCATTGGACCCGATGCACTAGGTATGACACCTAGATCGGATATGAACTCCTTCATTTGTTGCTTCCGAAGCAACTATGTACTCCGCTTCACATGTAGATCCCGCTACGACGCTTTGTTTAGAACTGCACCAACTGACAGCTCCACCGTTTAATAAAAACACGTATCCGGTTTGCGAGTTAGAATCGTCCGGATCAGTGTCAAAGCTTGCATCGACGTAACCATTTACGACGAGCTCTTTGTCACCTCATAAACGAGAAACATATCCTTCGTCCTTTTCGGGTATTTCAGGATGTTCTTGACCGTTGTCCAGTGATCCACTCCTGGATTACTTTGGTACCTCCCTGCTAAACTAATAGCAAGGGGCACATCAGGTCTGGTACACAGCATTGCATACATGATAGAGCCTGTGGCTGAAGCATAGGGAACATCTTTCATTTTGTCTCTATCTTCTGTAGTGGTCGGGCATTGAGTCTTACTCAACTTCACACCTTGTAACACAGGCAAGAACCCTTTCTTCACTTGATCCATTTTGAACTTCTTCAAAACTTTGTCAAGGTATGTGCTTTGTGAAAGTCCACTTAAGCGTCTCGATCTATCTCTATGGATCTTGATGCCCAATATAAGCAGCTTCATCGAGGTCTTTCATTGAAAAACTCTTATTCAAATATCCTTTTATGCTATCCAGAAATTCTATATCATTTCCAATCAACAATACGTCATCCACATATAATATCAGAAATGCTACAGATCTCCCACTCACTTTCTTGTAAATACAGGCTTCTCCAAAACTCTGTATAAAACCATATGCTTTGATCACACTATCAAAACGTTTATTCCAACTCCGAGAGGCTTGCACCAGTCCATAAATGGATCGCTGGAGCTTGCACACTTTGTTAGCTCCCTTTGGATCGACAAAACCTTCCGGTTGCATCATATACAACTCTTCTTCCAGAAATCCATTCAGGAATGCAGTTTTGACATCCATTTGCCAAATTTCATAATCATAAAATGCAACAATTGCTAACATGATTCGGACAGGCTTAAGCATCGCTACGGGTGAGAAAGTCTCATCGTAGTCAATCCCTTGAACTTGTCGAAAACCTTTTGCAACAAGTCGATCTTTATAGACAGTAACATTACCATCAGCGTCAGTCTTCTTCTTGAAGATCCATTTATTCTCGATGGCTTGCCAATCAACAGGCAAGTCAACCAAAGTCCACACTTTGTTCTCATACATGGATCCCATCTCAGATTTCATGGCCTCAAGCCATTTTGCGGAATCTAGGCTCACCATCGCTTCTTGATAGTTCCTAGGTTCGTCATGGTCTAGTAACATAACCTCCAGAATAGGATTACCCTACCACTCTGGTTGATCTACGAGGTTCAGTAACAACTTGATCTGAAGTTTCATGATCATTATCATTAACTTCCTCACTAATTGGTGTAGGTGTCACAAGAACCAGTTTCTGTGATGAACTACTTTCCAATAAGGGAGCAGGTACAGTTATCTCATCAAGTTCTACTTTCCTCCCACTCACTTCTTTCGAGAGAAACTCCTTCTCTAGAAAGGATCCAAATTTAGCAACAAATGTTTTGCCTTCAGATATGTGATAGAAGGTGTACCCAATAGTTTCCTTTGTGTATCCTATAAAGACACATTTCTCCGATTTGGGTTCGAGCTTATCAGGCTGAAGTTTTTTCACATAAGCATTGCAGCCCCAAACTTTAAGAAACGACAACTTTGGTTTCTTGCCAAACCACAGTTCATAAGGCGTCGTCTCAAAGTATTTCGATGGTGCCCTATTTAACGTGAATGCTGTCGTCTCTAAAGCATAACCCCAAAATGATAGCGGTATCAGTAAGAGACATCATAGATCGCACCATATCTAGTAAAGTACGATTACGACGTTCGGACACACCATTACGCTTTGGTGTTCCGGGTGGCATGAGTTGCAAAACTATTCCGCATTGTTTCAAATGAGGACCAAACTCGTAACTCAAATATTCTCCTCCACGATCAGATCGTAGAAACTTTATTTTCTTGTTACGATAATTTTCAACTCCACTCTAAAATTCTTTGAACTTTTCAAATGTTTCAGACTTATGTTTCATTAAGTAGATATACCCATATCTGCTTAAATCATCTGTGAAGGTGAGAAAATAATGATACCCGCCGCGAGCCTCAACATTCATCGGACCACATACATCTGTATGTATGATTTCCAACAAATCTGTTGCTCGCTCCATAGTTCTGGAGAACGGCGTTTTAGTCATCTTGCCCATGAGGCATGGTTCGCAAGTACCAAGTGATTCATAATCAAGTGATTCCAAAAGTCCATCAGTATGGAGTTTCTTCATGCGCTTTACACCAATATGACCTAAACGGCGGTGCCACAAATAAGTTGCACTATCATTATCAACTCTGCATCTTTTGGCTTCAATATTATGAATATGTGTATCACTACTATTGATATTTAATAAGAATAGACCACTCTTCAAGGGTGCATGACCATAAAAGATATTACTCATATAAATAGAACAACCATTATTCTCTAATTTAAATGAATAACCGTCTCGCATCAAACAAGATCCAGATATAATGTTCATGCTCAACGCTGGCACCAAATAACAATTATTCAAGTCTAAAACTAATCCCGAAGGTAGATGTAGAGGTAGCGTGCCGACTGCGATCACATCGACTTTGGAACCATTTCCCACGCGCATCGTCACCTCGTCCTTAGCCAATCTTCGCTTAATCCGTAGTCCATGTTTCGAGTTGCAAATATTAGCAAGAGAGCCAGTATTAAATACCCAGGTGCTACTGCGAGCATTAGTAAGGTACACGTCAATAACATGTATATCACACATACCTTTGTTCACCTTGCCATCCTTCTTATCCGCCAAATACTTGGGGCAGTTCCGCTTCCAGTGACCAGTCTGTTTGCAGTAGAAGCACTCAGTTTCAGGCTTAGGACCAGACTTGGGTTTCTTCTCTTGAGCAGCAACTTGTTTGCCGTTCTTCTTGAAGTTCCCCTTCTTCTTCCCTTTACCCTTTTTCTTGAAACTAGTGGTCTTGTTGACCATCAACACTTGATGCTCCTTTTTGATTTCTACCTCTGCAACCTTTAGCATTGCGAAGAGCTCGGGAATTGTCTTATCCATCCCTTGCATATTATAGTTTATCACGAAGCTTTTGTAGCTTAGTGGCAGTGATTGAAGAACTCAGTCAATGACACTATCAACAGGAATATTAACTCCCAGTTGAGTCAAGTGATTATGATACCCAGACATTTTGAGTATATGTTCACTGATAGAACTATTCTCCTCCATCTTACAACTATAGAACTTATTGGAGACTTCATATCTCTCAATCCGGGCATTTGCTTGAAATATTAACTTCAACTCCTGGAACATCTCATATGCTCCATGACGTTCGAAACGTCGTTGAAGTCCCGGTTCTAAGCCGTAAAGCATGGCACACTAAAATATCGAGTAGTCATCAGCTTTACTCTGCCAAACGTTCTTAACGTTGTTAGTAGCATCTGCAGCAGGCCTGGCACCCAGCGGTGCTTCCAGGACATAATTCTTCTATGCAGCAATGAGGATAATCCTCAAGTTACGGACCCACTCCGTGTAATTGCTACCATCATCTTTCAACTTTGCTTTCTCAAGGAATGCATTAAAATTCAACGGAACAACAACATGAGCTATCTATCTACAATCAACATAAACAAGCAAAAAACTATCAGGTACTAAGTTCATGATAAATTTAAGTTCAACTAATCATATTACTTAAGAACTCCCACTTAGACAGACATCTCTCTAATTCTCTAAGTGATCACGTGATCCAAATCAACCAAACCATGTCCGATCATCACGTGAGATGGAGTAGTTTCAATGGTGAACATCACTATGTTGATCATATCTACTATATGATTCATGCTCGACCTTTCGGTCTCAGTGTTCCGAGGCCATATCTGCATATGCTAGGCTCATCAAGTTTAACCTGAGTATTCCGCGTGTGCAACTGTTTTGCACCCATTGTATTTGAACGTAGAGCCTATCACACCCGATCATCACGTGGTGTCTCAGCACGAAGAACTTCGCAACGGTGCATACTTAGGGAGAACACTTATACCTTGATAATTTAGTGAGAGATCATCTTATAATGCTACCATCAATCAAAGCAAGATAAGATGCATAAAAGATAAACATCACATGCAATCAATATAAGTGATATGATATGGCCATCATCTTGTGCTTGTGATCTTCATCTCCGAAGCACCGTCATGATCAGCATTGTCACCCGCGCGACACTTTGATCTCCATCGTAGCATCGTTGTCGTCTCGCCAACTTATGCTTCTACGACTATCGCTACCGCTTAGTGATAAAGTAAAGCATTACAGGGCGGTTGTATTGCATACAATAAAGCGACAACCATATGGCTCCTGCCAGTTGTCAATAACTCGGTTACAAAACATGATCATCTCATACAATAAAATATAGCATTATGCCTTGACCATATCACATCACAACATGCCCTGCAAAAACAAGTTAGACGTCCTCTACTTTGTTGTTGCAAGTTTTACGTGGCTGCTACGGGCTGAGCAAGAACCGTTCTTACCTACGCATCAAAACCACAACTATAGTTCATCAAGTTGGTGATGTTTTAACCTTCTCAAGGACTGAGTGTAGCCACACTCGGTTCAACTAAAGTTGGAGAAACTGACACCCGCCAGCCACCTGTGTGCAAAGCACGTCGGTAGAACCAGTATCGCGCAAGCGTACGCGTAATGTCGGTCTTGTCCGCTTCATCCAACAATACCGCCGAGCCAAAGTATGACATGCTGGTAAGCAGTATGACTTGTATCGCCCACAACTCACTTGTGTTCTACTCGTGCATATAACATCTACGCATAAACCTGGCTCTGATACCACTGTTGGGGAACGTAGTAATTTCAAAAAAAATCCAACGCACACGCAAGATCATGGTGATGCATAGCAACGAGAGGGGAGAGTGTGTCCATGTACCCTTGTAGACCGAAAGTAGAAGCGTTAGCACAACGTGGTTGATGTAGTCGGACGTCTTCACGATCCAACCGATCAAGCACCGAACGCACGGCACCTCTGAGTTCTGCACACGTTCAACTCGATGACGTCCCTCGAACTCTAATCTAGCCGAGCTTTGAGGGAGAGTTCCGTCAGCACGACGGCGTGGCGACGATGATGACGTTCTACTGACGCAGGGCTTCGCCTAAGCACCGCTACGATATGATCGAGGTGGATTACGGTGGAGGGTGGCACCGCACACGGCTAAAAGCTCTAAGAGATCAATTGTTGTTTCTATGGGGTGCCCCCCTCCTCCGTATATAAAGGGGGGAGGAGGAGGGGGCCGGCTAAGAGGAGGAGGCGTGCCCAAGGGGGGCAATCCTACTCCAAGTAGGTTTTGCCCCCCTTTCCTATTCCAACTAGGAGAAGGGGGAAGGAGGAGGTGGAGAGAAGGAAGGAGAAGGGGGGCCCCCACCCCCTTCCATTTCCCAATTCGGATTGGGGCAAGGGGGGCCGCGCGCCACCTCCTGCTGCCTCTCCTCTTCCACCACTTTGGGCCCATGAAGCCCAATAACCCCCGGGGGGTTCCGGTAACCCCCCGGTACTCCGGTATATATCCGATAACCCCCGGAACCATTCCGGTGTCCGAATATAGTTGTCCAATATATCAATCTTCATGTCTCGACCATTTCGAGACTCCTCGTCATGTCCGTGATCACATCCGGGACTCTAAACTACCTTCGGTACATCAAAACACATAACTCATAAATTAACCGTCATTGAACTTTAAGCGTGCGGACCCTACGGGTTCGAGAACTATGTAGACATGATCGAGACACGTCTCCGGTCAATAACCAATAGCGGAACCTGGATGCTCATATTGGCTCCTACATATTCTACGAAGATCTTTATCGGTCAAACCGCATAACAACGTACGGTGCTCCCTTTTGTTGGGTTTCGTAGTAATTTCAAAAAATTTCCTACGCACACGCAAGATCATGGTGATGTATAGCAACGAGAGGGGGAGAGTGTGATCTACGTACCCTTGTAGATCGACAACGGAAGCGTTAACTTGGTTGATGTAGTCGTACGTCTCCACGGCCTGACCGATCAAGCACCGAAACTACAGCACCTCCGAGTTCTAGCACACGTTCAGCTCGATGACGATCCCCGGACTCCGGTCCAGCAAAGTGTCGGGGAAGAGTTCCGTCAGCACGATGGCATGGTGACGATCTTGATGTTCTACTGTCGCAGGGCTTCGCCTAAGCACCGCTACAATATTATCGAGGACTATGGTGAAAGGGGGCACCGCACACGGCTAAGAATATGATCACGTGGATCAACTTGTGTGTCAAGGGGTGCCCCCTGCCCCCGTATATAAAGGATCAAGGGGAGGAGGCCGGCCGGCCTCTATGGCGCGCCAAGGAGGAGTCCTCCTCCTAGTAGGAGTAGGACTCCTACTAGGAGGGGGAAATAAGTGGGGAGGGAGAGGGAAAGGGGGGCGCCGCCCCCCCCCCCTCTCCTAGTCCAATTCGGACCAGGGGGGAGGAGGCGCGCGGCCCACCTTTGGCTGCCCCTCTCTCTCTCCACTAAGGCCCATATGGCCCATTACTTCTCCCGGGGGGTTCCGGTAACCCTCCGGCTCTCCGGTTTTCTCTGAAATCACCCGGAACACTTCCGGTGTCCGAATATAGCCGTCCAATATATCAATCTTTATGTCTCGACCATTTCGAGACTCCTCGTCATGTCCGTGATCACATCCGAGACTCCGAACTAACTTCGGTACATCAAAACTCATAAACTCATAATATAACTGTCATCGAAACCTTAAGCGTGCGGACCCTACGGGTTCGAGAACAATGTAGACATGACCGAGACACGTCTCCAGTAAATAACCAATAGCAGAACCTGGATGCTCATATTGGCTCCTACATATTCTATGAAGATCTTTATCGGTCAGACCGCATAACAGCATACGTTGTTCCCTTTGTCATCGGTATGTTACTTGCCCGAGATTCGATCGTCGGTATCCCATACCTAGTTCAATCTCGTTACCGGCAAGTCTCTTTACTCGTTCCGTAATACATCATCTCACAACTAACTCATTAGTTGCAATGCTTGCAAGGCTTATGTGATGTGTATTACTGAGAGGGCCCAGAGATACCTCTCCGACAATCGGAGTGACAAATCCTAATCTCGAAATACGCCAACCCAACATGTACCTTTGGAGACACCTGTAGAGCACCTTTATAATCACCCATTTACGTTATGACATTTGGTAGCACACAAAGTGTTCCTCCGGCAAACGGGAGTTGCATAATCTCATAGTCATAGGAACATGTATAAGTCATGAAGAAAGCAATAGCAACATACTAAACAATCAGGTGCTAAGCTAATGGAATGGGTCATGTCAATCAGATCATTCACCTAATGATGTGATCCCGTTAATCAAATAACAACTCTTTGTTCATGGTTAGGAAACATAACCATCTTTGATCAATGAGCTAGTCAAGTAGAGGCATACTAGTGACACTCTGTTTGTCTATGTATTCACACATGTATTATGTTTCCGGTTAATACAATTCTAGCATGAATAATAAACATTTATCATGATATAAGGAAATAAATAATAACTTTATTATTGCCTCTAGGGCATATTTCCTTCAGTCTCCCACTTGCACTAGAGTCAATAATCTAGTTCACATCGCCATGTGATCTAACATCGATAGTTCACATCTTTATGTGGTTAACACCCATAGTTCACATCGATATGTGACCAACACCCAAAGGGTTTACTAGAGTCAATAATCTAGTTCACATTGCTATGTGATTAACACCCAAAGAGTACTAAGGTGTGATCATGTTTTGCCTGTGAGAGAAGTTTAGTCAACGGGTCTGCCATATTCAGATCCATAAGTATTTTGCAATTTTCTATGTCTACAATGCTCTGCACGGAGCTACTTCAGCTAATTGCTCCCACTTTCAATATGTATCCATATGAAGACTAAGAGTCATCCGGATTAGTGCCAAAACTTGTATCAACGTAACCCTTTTACGACGAACCTTTTGTCACCTCCATAATCGAGAAACATATCCTTATTCCACTAAGGATAACTTTGACCGTTGTCCAGTGATCTACTTCTAGATCACTATTGTACTCCCTTGACAAAATCAGTGTAGGGTATACAATAGGTCTGGTACACAGCATGGCATACTTTATAGAACCTACGGCCAAGGCATAGGGAATGAGTTTCACTCTCATTCTATTTTCTGCCGTGGTCGGGCTTTGAGTCTTACTCAATTTCACACCTTGTAACACAGGCAAGAATTCTTTCTTTGACTGTTCCATTTTGAACTACTTCAAAATCTTGTCAAGGTATGTACTCATTGAAAAAACTTATCAAGCGTCTTGATCTATCTCTATAGATTTTGATGCTTAATATGTAAGCAGCTTCACCGAGGTCTTTCTTTGAAAAACTTCTTTAAAAACACTCCTTTATGCCTTGCAGAATAATTCTACATTATTTCTGATCAACAATATGTCATACACATACACTTATCAGAAATGCTGTAGTGCTCCCACTCACTTTCTTGTAAATACAGGCTTCACCGCAAGTCTGCATAAAACTATATGCTTTGATCAACTCATCAAAGCGTATATTCCAACTCCGAGATGCTTGCACCAGTCCATAGATGGATCGCTGGAGCTTGCATATTTTGTTAGCACCTTTAGGATTGACAAAACCTTCCGGTTGCATCATATACAACTCTTCTTTAAATCCATTAAGGAATGTAGTTTTGTTTATCCATTTGCCAGATTTCATAAAAATGCGGCAATTGCTAACATGATTTGGACAGACTTAAGCATTGCTACGAGTGAGAAAATTTCATCGTAGTCAACACCTTGAACTTTGTCAAAAACCTTTTTCGACAAGTCTAGCTTTGTAGATAGTAACACTACTATCAGCGTCCGTCTTCCTCTTGAAGATCCATTTATTTTCTATGGCTTGTCGATCATCGGGCAAATCCATCAAAGTCCATACTTTGTTCTCATACATGGATCATATCTTAGATTTCATGGCCTCAAACCATTTCGCGGAATCTGGGCTCATCATCGCTTCCTCATAGTTCGCAAGTTCGTCATGGTCTAGTAACATGACTTCCAGAACAGGATTACCATACCACTCTGGTGCGGATCTCACTCTGGTTTACCTACGAGATTCAATAGTAACTTGATCTGAAGTTACATGATCATCATCATTAGCTTCCTCACTAATTGGTGTAGTAGTCACAAGAATAGATTTCTGTGATGAACTACTTTCCAATAAGGGAGAAGGTACAATTACCTTATCAAGTTTTCTACTTTCCTCCCACTCACTTATTTCGAGAGAAACTCCTTCTCTAGAAAGGATCCATTCTTAGCAATGAATGTCTTGCCTTCGGATCTGTGATAGAAGGTGTACCCAACAGTCTCCTTTGGGTATCCTATGAAGACATATTTCTCCGATTTGGGTTTGAGCTTATCAGGATGAAACTTTTTTCACATAAGCATCACAACCCAAAACTTTAAGAAATGACAACTTTGGTTTCTTGCCAAACCATAATTCAGATTGTGTCGTCTCAATGGATTTAGATGGTGCCCTTTTAACGTGAATGCAGTTGTCTCTAATGCATAACCCCAAAACGATAGTGGTAGATCGGTAAGGGACATCATAGGTTGCACTATATCCAATAAAGTACGATTATGACGATCACACACACCATTATGCTGTGGTGTTCCAGGTGGCATGAGTTTGTGAAACTATTCCACAATGTTTTAATTGAAGACCAAACTCGTAACTCAAATATTTGTCTCCGTGATCAGATCGTAGAAACCTTTTCTTTTCTTGTCACGATGATTTTCCACTTCACCCTGAAATTATTTGAACTTTTCAAATGTTTCAGACTTATGTTTCATCAAGTAGATATACTCATATCTGCTCAAATCATCTGTGAAGATCAGAAAATAATGATACCTGTCGCGAGCCTCAATATTCATCGGACCACATACATCAGTATGTATGATTTCCAACAAATCTGTTGCTCGCTCCATTGTTCCGAAGAACGGAGTCTTGGTCATCTTGCCCATGAGGCATGGTTCGCAAGCATCAACTGATTCATAATCAAGTGATTCCAAAAGCCCATCAGTATGGAGTTTCTTCATGCGCTTTACACCAATATGACCTAAACGGCAGTGCCACAAATAAGTTGCACTATCATTATTAACTTTGCATCTTTTGGTTTCAATATTATGATTATGTGTATCACTACGATCGAGATCCAATGAACTATTTTCATTGGGTGTGTAACCATATGAGGTTTTATTCATGTAAACAGAACAACAATTTATTCTCTTACTTAAATGAATAACCGTATTACAATAAACATGATCAAATCATATTTATGCTCAACGCAAACACCAAATAACACTTATTTAGGTTCAACATTAATCCCGAAAGTATAGGGAGTGTGCGATGATGATCATATCAATCTTGGAACCACTTCCAATACACATCGTCACTTCGCCCTTAACTAGTCTCTATTTATTCTGCAACTCCCGTTTCGAGTTACTAATCTTAGCAACTGAACTAGTATCAAATATTGAGGGGTTGCTATAGTAAAGTATACATCAATAATATGTATATCAAATATACTTATGTTCACTTTGCCATCCTTCTTATCCGCCAATCACTTGGGGTAGTTCCACTTCCAGTGACCAGTCCCTTTGCAGCAGAAGCACTTAGTCTCAGGCTTAGGACCAGACTTGGGCTTCTTCACTTGAGTAGCAACTTGCTTGCTGTTCTTCTTGAAGTTCCCCTTTTTTTCCTTTGCCCTTTTCTTGAAACTAGTGATCTTGTCAACCATCAACACTTGATGCTCTTTCTTGATTTCTACCTTCATCGATTTCATCATGAAGAGCTTGGGAATCGTTTTCGTCATCCCTTGCATACTATAGTTCATCACGAAGTTCTACTAACTTGGTGATGGTGACTAGAGAATTCTTTCAATCACTATCTTATCTGGAAGATTAACTCCCACTTGATTCAAGCGATTGTAGTACCCAGACAATCTGAGCACATGCTCACTAGTTGAGCGATTCTCCTCCATCTTTTAGCTATAGAACTTGTTGGAGACTTCATATCTCTCAACTCGGGTATTTGCTTGAAATATTAACTTCAACTCCTGGAACATCTCATATGCTCCATGACGTTCAAAACGTCTTTGAAGTCCCGATTCTAAGCCATTAAGCATGGTGCACTAAACTATCAAGTAGTCATCATATTGAGCTAGCCAAACGTTCATAACGTCTGTATCTGCTCCTGCAATAGGTCTGTCACCTAGCGGTGCATCAAGGACATAATTCTTCTGTGCAGCAATGAGGATAAACCTCAGATCACGGATCCAATCCGCATCATTGCTACTAACATCTTTCAACACAATTTTCTCTAGGAACATATCAAAATAAACACAGGGAAGCAACAACGCGAGCTATTGATCTACAACATAATTTGCAAAATACTACCAGGACTAAGTTCATGATAAATTTAAGTTCAATTAATCATAATACTTCAGAACTCCCACTTAGATAGACATCCCTCTAATCCTCTAAGTGATTACGTGATCCAAATCAACTAAACCCTGTCCGATCATCATGTGAGATGGAGTAGTTTCATTGGTGAACATCACTATGTTGATCATATCTTCTATATGATTCACGCTCGACCTTTCGGTCTCCGTGTTCCGAGGCCATATCTGTATATGCTTGGCTCATCAAGTATAACCTGAGTATTCCGCGTGTGCAACTGTTTTGCACCCGTTGTATTTGAACGTAGAGCCTATCACACCCGATCATCACGTGGTGTCTCAGCACAAAGAACTTCCGCAATGGTGCATACTCAGGGAGAACACTTCTTGATAATTAGTGAGAGATCATCTTATAATGCTACCGTCAATCAAAGCAAGATAAGATGCATAAAAGATAAACATCACATGCAATCAATATAAGTGATATGATATGGCCATCATCATCTTGTGCTTGTGATCTCCATCTTCGAAGCACCGTCGTGATCACCATCGTCACCGGCGCGACACCTTGATCTCCATCTTAGCATCGTTGTCGTCTCGCCAACCTTATGCTTCCACGACTATCGCTACCGCTTAGTGATAAAGTAAAGCATTACAGCGCGATTGCATTGCATACAATAAAGCGACAACCATATGGCTCCTGCGAGTTGCCGATAACTCGGTTACAAAACATGATCATCTCATACAATAAAATTTAGCAGCATGTCTTGACCATATCACATCACAACATGCCCTGCAAAAACAAGTTAGACGTCCTCTACTTTGTTGTTGCAAGTTTTACGTGGCTGCTACGGGCTTAAGCAAGAACCAATCTTACCTATGCATCAAAACCACAATGATAGTTTGTCAAGTTGGTGCTGTTTTAACCTTCGCAAGGACCGGGCGTAGCCACACTCGGTTCAACTAAAGTTGGAGAAACTGTCACCCGCAAGCCACCTATGTGCAAACCACGTCGGGAGAACCGGTCTCGCGTAAGCGTACGCGTAATGTCGGTCCGGGCCGCTTCATCCAACAATACCGCCGAACCAAAGTATGACATGCTGGTAAGCAGTATGACTTATATCGCCCACAACTCACTTGTGTTCTACTCGTGCATATAACATCAACACATAAAACCTAGGCTCGGATGCCACTGTTGGGTTTCGTAGTAATTTCAAAAAATTTCCTATGCACACGCAAGATCATGGTGATGTATAGCAACGAGAGGGGGAGAGTATGATCTACGTACCCTTGTAGATCGACAACGGAAGTGTTAACTTGGTTGATGTAGTCGTGCGTCTCCACGGCCCGACCGATCAAGCACCGAAACTACGACACCTCCGAGTTCTAGCACACGTTCAGCTCGATGACGATTCCCGGACTCCGATCCAGCAAAGTGTCGGGGAAGAGTTCCGTTAGCACGACGGCGTGGTGACGATCTTGATGTTCTACTGTCGCAGGGCTTCGCCTAAGCACCGCTACAATATTATCGAGGACTATGGTGGAAGGGGCACCGCACACAGCTAAGAATATGATCATGTGGATCAACTTGTGTGTCAAGGGGTTCCCCCTGCCCCCGTATATAAAGGATCAAGGGGAGGAGGCCGGCCGGCCTCTATGGCGCGCCAAGGAGGAGTCCTCCTCCTAGTAGGAGTAGGAGTCCTACTAGGAGGGGGAAAGAAGTGGGGAGGGAGAGGGAAAGGGGGGCGCTGCCCCCCCCTTTCCTAGTCCAATTCGGACCAAGGGGGAGGAGGCACGCGGCCCACCTTTGGCTGCCCCTCTCTCTCTCTCCACTAAGGCCCATATGGCCCATTACTTCTCCCGGGGGGTTCCGGTAACCCTCCGGCTCTCTGGTTTTCTCCGAAATCACCCGGAACACTTCCGCTGTCCGAATATAGCCGTCCAATATATCAATCTTTATGTCTCGACCATTTCGAGACTCCTCTTCATGTCCGTGATCACATCCGGGACTCCGAACTAACTTTGGTACATCAAAACTCATAAACTCATAATATAACTGTCATCAAAACCTTAAGCGTGCGACTACATCAACGGCGTTGTCATAACGCTTCCGCTTAGGGTCTACGAGGGTACGTAGACGATACTCTCCCCTCTCGTTGTTATGCATCACCATGATCTTGCGTGTGTGTAGGATTTTTTTTTGAAATTACTGCGTTCCCCAAAAGTGGCATCCGAGCCAGGTCTATGTGTAGATGTTATATGCACGAGTAGAACACAAAGGAATTGTGGGGGTGGGTATATACATATTGCTTGCCATCACTAGTTGACTCTTGATTCAGCGACATTGTTGGATGAAGCGGCCCAGACCGACATTACGTGTACGCTTACACGAGACTGGTTCTACCGACGTGCTTCACAGACAGGTGGCTAGTGGGTGTCTGTTTCTCCAGCTTTAGTTGAATCGGATTCAATGAACAGGGTTCTTTCTGAAGATCAAAAAGCAATCACTATACCGCATTGTTGTTTTTGATGCATAGGTAAGAATGGTTCTTGCTCAGCCCCTAGCAGCCACGTAAAACTTGCAACAACAAAGTAGAGGACATCTAACTTGTTTTTGCAGGGCATGTTGTGATGTGATATGGTCAAGACATGCTGCTAAATTTTATTATATGAGATGATCATGTTTTGTAACATGGTTATCGCAACTGGCAGGAGCCATATGGTTGTCGCTTTATTGTATGAAATGCAATCGCCATGTAATTGCTTTACTTTATCACTAAGCGGTAGCGATAGTCATAGAGGCAATAGTTGGCGAGACGACAACGGTGCTTCGATGGAGATCAAGGTGTTAAGCCGGTGAAAATGGTGATCATGACGGTGCTTTGGAGATGGAGATCAAAGGCACAAGATGATGATGGCCATATCATATCACTTATATTGATTGCATGTGATGTTTATACTTTATGCATCTTATTTTGCTTAGTTCGGCGGTAGCATTATAAGATGATCTCTCACTAAATTTCAAGGTATAAGTGTTCTCCCCGAGTATGCACAGTTGCTACAGTTTGTCGTGCCGAAACACCACGTGATGATCGGGTGTGATAAGCTCTACATTCACATACAACGGGTGCAAGCCAATTTTGCATACGCATAATACTCGGGTTAAACTTGACGAGCCTAGCATATGCAGATATGGCCTCGGAACACTGAGACCGAAAGGTCGAGCGTGAATCACATAGTAGATATGATCAACATAGTGATGTTCACCATTGAAAACTACTCCATCTCACATGATGATCGGACATGGTTTAGTTGATATGGATCACGTGATCACTTAGATGATTAGAGAGATGTCTATCTAAGTGGGAGTTCCTAAGTAATTTGATTAATTGAACTTTAATTTATCATGAACTTAGTACCTGATAGTATTTTGCATGTCTATGTTGTTGTAGATAGATGGCCCGTGCTGTTGTTTCGTTGAATTTTAATGAGTTCCTAGAGAAAGCTAAGTTGAAAGATGATGGTAGCAACTACATGAACTGGGTCCGTAACTTTAGGATTATCCTCATTGCTACACAGAAGAATTACGTCCTGGAAGCACCGCTAGGTGACAAACCTGCTGCAGGAGCAATGCCAGATGTTATGAACACCTGGCAGAGCAAAGCTGATGACTACTCGATAGTTCGGTGTGCCATGCTTTACGGCTTAGAACCGAGACTTCAACGACGTTTTGAACGTCATGGAGCATATGAGATGTTCTAGGAGTTGAAGTTAATATTTCAAGCAAATGCCCAGATTGAGAGATATGAAGTCTCCAATAAGTTCTACAGCTGCAAGATGGAGGAGAATAGTTTTGTCAGTGAATATATACTTAGAATGTCTGGGTACCACAACCACTTGACTCAACTGGGAGTTAATGTTCCTCATGATAGTGTCATTGACAGAGTTCTTCAATCACTGCCACCAAGCTACAAGAGCTTCGTGATGAACTATAATATGCAAGGGAGGGATAAAACAATTCCCGAGCTCTTCGGAATGCTAAAGGCCACGGAGGTAGAAATCAAGAAGGAACATCAAGTGTTGATGGTCAACTAGACCACCATTTTCAAGAAAAAGGGTAAAGGGAATAAGGGGAACTTCAAGAAGAACAGCAAGCCAGTGGCTGCTCAAGTGAAGAAACCCAAGTCTAGACCTAAGCCTGAGACTGAGTGTTTCTACTGCAAAAGAACTGGTCACTGGAAGCGGAACTGCCCCAAGTATTTGGCGGAGAAGAAGGATGGCAAAGTGAAAGGTATGTTTGATATACATGTTATTGATGTGTACCTTACTAATGCTCGCAGTAGTGCCTAGGTATTTGATACTGGTTCATTTGCTAACATTTGCAACTCGAAACAGGGGCTATGGATTAAGTAAAGATTGGCTAAGAACAAGGTGACCATGCGCGTGGGAAATGGTTCCAAAGTTGATGTGATCGCCGTCGACACACTACCTCTAGATCTACCTTCCGGATTAGTATTAGACCTAAGTAATTGTTATTTGGTGCCAGCGTTGAGCATGAACATTATATCTGGATCTTGTTTGATGTGAGTGATAACCCACAAGTATAGGGGATCACAACAGTTTTTGCGGGTAGAGTATTCAACCCAAATTTATTGATTCGACACAAGGGGAGCCAAAGAATATTCTCAAGTATTAGCATCTGAGTTGTCAATTCAACCACACCTGGAAACTTAATATCTGCAGCAAAGTGTTTAGTAGCAAGTAATATGATAGTAGTGGTAATGGTAGCAAAAGTAATATTTTTGGGTTTTGTAGTGATTGTAACAGTAGCAGCGGAAAAGTAAAAAAGTGAAGAACAATATATGAAAAGCTCGTAGGCATTGGATCGGTGATGGAGAATTATGCCGGATGCGATCGATCATGTAACAGTCATAACCTAGGGTAACACAGAACTAGCTCCAGTTCATCAATGTAATGTAGGCATGTATTCCGAATATAGTCATGCGTGCTTATGGAAAAGAACTTGCATGACATCTTTTGTCCTACCCTCCCGTGGCAGCGGGGTCCTATTGGAAACTAAGGGATATTAAGGCCTCCTTTTAATAGAGTACCGGACCAAAGCATTAACACATAGTGAATACATGAACTCCTCAAACTATGGACATCACCGGTAAGTATCCCGATTATTGTCACTTCGGGGTTAACGGATCATAACACATAATAGGTGACTATAGACTTGCAAGATAGGATCAAGAACTCTCGTATATTGATGAAAACATAATAGGTTCAGATCTGAAATCATGGCACTCGGGCCCTAATGACAAGCATTAAGCATAGCAAAGGCATAGCAACATCAATCTCAGAACATAGTGGATACTAGGGATCAAACCCTAACAAATCTAACTTGATTACATGATAAATCCCATCCAACCCATCACCGTCCAGCAAGCCTACGATGGAATTACCCACGCACGGTGGTGAGCATCATGAAATTGGTGATGGAGGAAGGTTGATGATGACGATGGCGACGGATTCCCCTCTCCGGAGCCCCGAACGGACTCCAAATCAGCCCTCCCGAGAGAGTTTAGGGCTTGGCGGCGGCTCCGTATCGTAAAACACGATGAATCCTTCCCTCTGATTTTTTTTCTCCCCGAAAGTGAATATATGGAGTCAAGGTTGATGTCGGTGGAGCGTCAGGGGGCCCACGAGGCAGGGGGCGTGCCCAGGGGGGCATGCGCGCCCCCACCCTCGTGGACAGGTGGAGGCCCCCCTGACATGGATTCTTCTTCCAATATTTTTTATATATTCCATAATAATTCTCCATTGATTTTCAGGTCATTCCGAGAACTTTTATTTCTGCACAAAAATAACACCATGGCAATTCTGCTGAAAACAACGTCAGTCCGGGTTAGTTCCATTCAAATCATGCAAGTTAGAGTCCAAAACAAGGGCAAACGTGTTTGGAAAAGCAGATATGACGGAGACGTATCAACTCCCCCAAGCTTAAACCTTTGCTTGTACTCAAGAAATTCAGTTGATAAACTAAAAGTGATAAAGAAAAAAATTTACAAACTCTGTTTGCTCTTGTTGTTGTAAATATGTAAAGCCAGCATTCAAGTTTTCAGCAAAGATTATGAATTAACCATATTCACAATAACACTTAGGTCTCATGTTTACTCATATCAATGGCATAATCAACTAGAGAGCAATAATAATAAATCTCGGATGACAACACTTTCTCACAACAATCACGATATGATATGACAAGATGGTATTTCGCTAGCCCTTTCCGAGACCGCAAAACATAAATGCAGATCACCTTTAAAGATCAAGGACTGACTAGACATCATAATTCATGGTAAAAGAGATCCAGTCAAGTCGTACTCAATGTAAACTAACAATAATGGATGCAAATGACAGCGGTGCTCTCCAACTGGTGATTTTTAATAAGAGGATGATGACTCATCATAAAAGTAAATAGATAGGCCCTTCACAGAGGGAAGCAGGGATTTGTAGAGGTGCCAGAGCTCGGTTTTGAAATAGATATGAATGATATTTCGAGCGGTATACTTTCATTGTCAACATAACAACCGAGAGATCTCGATATCTTCCATGCTACACACATTATAGGCGGTTCCCAAACAGAATGGTAAAGTTTATACTCCCCCTCCACCAACAAGCATCGATCCATGGCTTGCTCGAAACAACGAGTGCCTCCAACTAACAAGAGTCTCGGGGGAGTTTTCTTTGCAGTTATTATGATTTGATTTGCATAAAGCATGGGACTGGGCATCCCGGCGACCAGCCATTTTCTCGTGAGTGAGGAGCGGAGTCCACTCCTCTTTAGAATAACCCGCCTAGCATGGAAGATACAGACAACCCTAGTTGATACATGAGCTGTTCGAGCATACAAAACAGAATGTTTATTTGAAGGTTTATAGTTTGGCACATACGATTTTACTTGGAACAGCAGGTAGATACCGTATATAGGTAGGTATGGTGGACTCATATGGAACAAATTTGGGGTTTATGGAATTGGATGCACAAGCAGTATTCCCGCTTAGTACAAGTGAAGGCTAGAAAAGACTGGGAAGCGACCAGCTAGAGAGCGACAACAGCCATGAACATGCATTAAAATTAATCAACACCAAATGCAAGCATGAGCAGGATATAATGCACCATGAACATAAATATCGTAGAGGCTATGTTGATTTTGTTTCAACTACATGCATGAACATGTGCCAAGTCAAGCCACTTGAATCATTCAAAAGAGGATACCACCCTATCATACCACATCACAACCATTTTAATAGCATGTTGGCATGCAAGGTAAACCATTATAAGCTCCTAGCTAATTAAGCATGGCATAAGCAACTACAATCTCTAATTGTCATTGCAAACATGTTTTTCATAATAGGCTGAATCAGGAATGATGAACTAATCATATTTACAAAAACAAGAGGGGTCGAGTTCATACCAGCTTTTCTCATCTCAATAAGTTCATCATATAATCATCATTATTGCCTTTCACTTACACGACCGAATAGTGTGGATAATAATAATAGTGCACGTGCATTGGACTAAGCTGGAATCTGCAAGCATTCAATTCAAGAGAGAAGACAAGGCAATATGGGCTCTTGGTTATATCAACAATAATGCATATAAGAGCCACTCAACATTTTCATCATGGTCTTCTCCTATCGACCCCAAAGAAAAGAAAAGAAGTAAAACTATTTACACGGGAAAGCTCCCAACAAGCAAAAGAAGAATGAGAAATCTTTTTGGGTTTTCTTTTTTAATTACTACTACAAGCAAGGAAAGTAAACTAGCTGAAAACTACAACTATTTTTTTTGGTTTTTATTAAGGTTTATCAAACACATAAGAAGAGAGCATAAAAAGAAAAATAAACTAGCATGGATGATACAATGAAAAAGTATGAGCACCGACAACTAGCATGAGTGTGTGAACATGAATGTAATGTCGGTGAGAAATACATACTCCCCCAAGCTTAGGCTTTTGGACTAACTTGGTCTATGGCTACGGCTGACCTGACGGATATCCAAAGTTGTAGTTGGGGTTGATACGTCTCCAATGTATCTATAATTTTTTATTGCTCCATGCTATTATATTATCTATTTTGGATGTTAATGGGCTTTATTTTACACTTTTATATCATTTTTGGGACTAACCTACTAATCGGAGGCCCAACCCAAATTGGTGTTTTTTTGCCTATTTTAGGGTTTCGAAGAAAAGGAATATCAAACGGAGTCCAAACGGAATGAAACCTTCGGGAACGTGATTTTCTCAACAAACGTGATCCAGGAGACTTGGAGTGGGCGTCAAGAAACAAGGGAGGAAGGCACGAGGCAGGGGGCGCGCCTACCCCCTGGGCGCGCCCTCCACCCTCGTGGGCCCTCCGTTGATCCACCGACGTACTTCTTCCTCCTATATATATCCACGTACCCCCCAAACATATAGGAGCACCACGAAAACCTAATTCCACCGCCGCAACCTTCTATACTCGAGAGATCCCATCTTGGGGCCTTTCCGGAGCTCCACCGGAGGGGGCATTGATCACAGAGGGCCTCTACATCAACTCCATGGCCTCTCCAGTGATGTGTGAGTAGTTTACTTCAGACCTTCGGGTCCATATTTATTAGCTAGATGGCTTCATCTCTCTCTTTGGATCTCAATACAAAAGTTCTCCTCGATCTTCTTGGAGATCTATTCAATGTAATCTTCTTTTGCGGTGTGTTTGTCGAGATCCGATGAATTGTGGGTTTATGATCCAGATTATCTATGAGCAATATTCGAATCTTCTCTAAATTCTTTTATGTATGATTGGTTTATCTTTGCAAGTCTCTTTGAATTATCAGTTTGGTTTAGCCTACTAGATTGATCTTTCTTGTAATGGGAGAAGTGCTTAGCTTTGGGTTCAATATTGCGGTGTCCTTTCCCAGTGACAGTAGGGGCATCAAGGCACGTATTGTATTGTTGCCATCGAGGATAAAAATATGGGGTTTACATCATATTGCATGAGTTTATCCCTCTACATCATGTCATCTTCCTTAAAGCATTACTCTGTTCTTATGAACTTAATACTCTAGATGCATGCTGGATAGCGGTCGATGTGTGGAGTAATAGTAGTAGATGCAGAATCATTTCGGTCTACTTGTCTTGGACGTGATGCCTATATACATGATCATACCTAGATATTCTCATAACTATGCTCAATTCTATCAATTGCTCGACAGTAATTCGTTTACCCACTGTAATACTTATGCTCTTGATATTAGTCTTCCAATACTATGGCCCTGGGTCTATCTTCCATCATATTAATCTTCCAATACTTAGTTATTTCCTTTTCCGTTTATTTTACTTTGCATCTTTATTTCTCTTTATCATAAAAATACCAAAAATATTATCTTATCATATCTATCAGATCTCACTCTTGTAAGTGACCGTGAAGGGATTGACAACCCCTTTATCGCGTTGGTTGCGAGGTTCTTATTTGTTTGTGTAGGTGCGTGGGACTTGAGCGTGACCTACTACTGGATTGATACCTTGGTTCTCAAAAACTGAGGGAAATACTTATGCTACTTTACTGCAGCACCCTTTGCTCTTCAACGGAAAACCAACAAAGTGCTCAAGAGGTAGCAAGAAGGATTTCTCGCACCGTTGCCGGGGAGTCTACGCAAAAGTCAACATACCAAGTACCCATCACAAACCCTTATCTCCTGCATTACATTATTTGACATTTGCCTCTCGTTTTCCTCTCCCCCACTTCACCCTTGCCGTTTTATTTGCCATCTCTCTCTCTCTCTCTCTCTCTCTCTCTCTCTCTCTCTCTCTCTCTCTCTCTCTCTTTGTCCTCCTTCTCTTTCCCCATTTGCCTCTTTTTGCTTGTTTCTTGTTTGCTTGTGTGTTGGATTGCTTGCCTATCACGATGACTCAAGATAATAGCAAATTGTGTGACTTTACTAATACCAATAACAATGATTTTATTAGCACTCCGATTGCTCCTCTTACCGATGCTGAATCTTGTGAAATTAATGCTGCTTTACTGAATATTGTCATGAAAGATTCGTTTTCCGGCCTTCCTAGTGAAGATGTCGCTACCCATCTAAACAACTTTGTTGATTTGTGTGATATGCAAAAGAAGAAAGATGTGGATAATGATATTGTTAATTTGAAGCTATTTCGTTTTTCGCTTAGAGGTCGTGCTAAGGCTTGGTTTTCGTCTTTGCCTAAAAATAGTATTGATTCATGGAATAAGTGTAAAGATGCTTTTATCTCTAAGTATTTTCCTCCTGCTAAGATCATCTCTCTTAGAAACGATATTATGAATTTTAAGAAACTTGATCATGAACATGTTGCACAAGCTTGGGAGAGGATGAAATTAATGATACGTAATTGCCCTACACATGGTTTGAATTTGTGGATGATTATACAAAAAATTTATGCCGGATTGAATTTTGCTTCTAGAAATCTTTTAGATTCGGCCGCGGAAGGCACTTTTATGGAAATCACTTTAGGATAATCTACTAAACTCCTAGATAATATTATGGTTAATTATTCTCAATGGTACACTGAAAGATCCACTAATAAGAAAGTACATGCGAGAGAAGAAATTAATGTTTTGAGTGGAAAGATGGATGAACTTATGAAATTATTTGCTAATAAAAGTGTTTCTTCTGATCCTAATGATATTCCTTTGTCTACTTTGATTGAGAATAATAATGAATCTATGGATGTGAATTTTATTGGTAGGAATAATTTTGGTAGCAACACGTATAGAGGGAATTTTAATCCTAGGCCGTATCCTAGTAATTCCTCTAATAATTATGGTAATTCCTACAACAATTCTTATGGAAATTTTAATAATATGCCCTCTGAATTTGAGACTAGTGTTAAGGAGTTTATGAATTCGCAAAAGAATTTCAATGCTTTGCTTGAAGAAAAATTGCTTAAAGTTGATGAATTGGCTAGGAACGTTGATAGAATTTCTCTTGATGTTGATTCTTTGAAACTTAGATCTACTCCACCCAAGCATGATATCAATGAGTCTCTCAAAGCCATGAGAATTTCTATTGATGATTGCAAAGAAAGAACCGCTAGGATGTGTGCTAAGAAAGATTGTTTTGTGAAAGCGTGTTCTTCTAGTTTTCATGAAAATAAAGATGAAGATCTAAAAGTTATTGATGTGTCCCCTATTAAATCTTTGTTTTGCAATATGAATCTTGATAATGATGGGACTGAATATGATCCACCTTTACCTAGAAGGCGTTCCAAAAATTCGGAGTCTTTAGATCTTGATGCTAAAATTGTTAAAAGTGGGATTGAAGAGGTCAAGACTTTAAATATCAATGAACCCACTATGTTGGATTTCAAGGAATTTAATTATGATAATTGATCTTTGATAGATTGTATTTCCTTGTTACAATTCGTCCTAATTTCTCTGCATGCTTATAGTCAAAATAAATCTTTTACTAAACATATCGTTGATGCTTTGCTGCAATCTTATGAATAAAAACTTGAGTTGGAAGCTTCTATCCCTAGAAAACTTTATGATGAATGGGAACCCACTATTAAAATTAAAATTAAAGATCATGAATGCTATGCTTTGTGTGATTTGGGTGCTAGTGTTTCCACAATTCCAAAGACTTTGTGTGATTTGCTAGGTTTCCGTGATTTTGATGATTGCTCTTTAAACTTACACCTTGCGGATTCCACTATTAAGAAACCTTTTGGAAGAATTAATGATGTTCTTATTGTTGCAAATAGGAATTATGTGCCCGTAGATTTTATTGTTCTTGACATAGATTGCAATCCTTCATGTCCTATTATTCTTGGTAGACCTTTCCTTAGAACGATTGGTGCAATTATTGATATGAAGGAAGGGAATATTAGATTCCAATTTTCGTTAAGGAAAGGTATGGAACACTTCCCTAGAAATAAAATTAAATTAGCATATGAATCTATTATGAGAGCCACTTATGGATTGCCTACCAAAGATGGCAATACCTAGATCTATCTTCGCTTTTATGCCTAGCTAGGGGCGTTAAACGATAGCGCTTGTTGGGAGGCAACCCAATTTTATTTTTATTCCTTGCTTTTTTCTCCTGTTTAGTAATAAATAATTTACCTAGACTCTGTTTTGGTTGTGTTTTTTTGTGTTTAATTAGTGTTTGTGCCAAGTAGAACCGTTGGGAAGACTTGGGGAAAGTCTTTTTGATCTTGCTGTAAAAAACAGAAACGTTAGCGCTCACGAGAACCGAAGCCATTTTTATTTGGAAGGTGACATTTAGTTAATTATTTTTGCAGATGATTAATAGAAAAATCCTCAGGTTAGAAATTTATTTTAGAATTTTTGGGGTTCTGGAACTTGCGTTAGCTACAGATTACTACAGACTGTTCTGTTTTTGACAGATTCTGTTTTTTGTGTGTTGTTTGCTTATTTTGATGAATCTATGGCTAGTAAACGAGTTTATAAACCATAGAGGAGTTGGAATAAAGTAGGTTTAGCACCAATATAAATCAATAATGAGTTAATTGCAGTACCTTGAAGTGGTGTTTTGTTTTCTTTCGCTAACGGAGCTCACGAGATTTTCTATTTTGAGTTTCGTGTTGTGTTTCAAGTTTTGGGTAAAGATTTGATGGATTATGGAACAAGGAGTGGCAAGAGCCTAAGCTTGGGGATGCCCATGGCACCCCAAGGTAAAATTCAAGGACACCAAAAGCCTAAGCTTGGGGATGCCCCGGAAGGCATCCCCTCTTTTGTCTTCGTCTATCGGTAACTTTACTTGGAGCTATATTTTTATTCACCACATGATATGTGCTTTGCGTGGAGCGTCTTGTATGATTTGAGTCTTTGCTTTTTAGTTTACCACAATCATCCTTGCTATACACAACTTTTGAGAGAGACTCACATGATTGGGAATTTATTAGAATACTCTATGTGCTTCACTTATATCTTTTGAGCTATATAGTTTTTGCTCTAGTGCTTCACTTATATCTTTTAGAGCACGGCGGTGGTTTTATTTTATAGAAATAATTGTTCTCTCATGCTTCACTTATACTATTTTGAGAGTCCTTTAGAACAACATGGCAATAATAAAAACTTTCATACAAGTGCATTGAATACTATGAGAAGTTTGATACTTGATAATTGTTTTGAGATATGGAGATGGTGATATTAGAGTCATGCTAGTTGAGTAGTTGTGAATTTGAGAAATACTTGTGTTAAAGTTTGTGATTCCCGTAGCATGCACGTATGGTGAACCGTTATGTGATGAAGTCGGAGCATGATTTATTTATTGATTGTCTTCCTTATGAGTGGCAGTCGGGGACGATCGATGGTCTTTTCCTACCAATCTATCCCCCTAGGAGCATGCGCGTAATACTTTCTTTCGATAACTAATAGATTTTTGCAATAAGTATGTGAGTTCTTTATGACTAATGTTGAGTCCATGGATTATACGCACTCTCACCCTTCCACCATTGCTAGCCTCTCTAGTATCGCGCAACTTTCGCCGGTACCATAAACCCACCATATACCTTCCTCAAAACAGCCACCATACATACCTATTATAGCATTTCCATAGCCATTCCAAGATATATTTCCATGCAACTTTCCATCATTCCGTTATTATGACATGATTCATCATTGTCATATTGCTTGCATGATCATGTAGTTGACATCGTATTTGTGGCAAAGCCACCTTTCATAATTTTTATACATGTCACTCATGCATCATTGCACTCCTGGTACACCGCCGGAGGCATTCACATAGAGTCATATTTTGTTCTAAGTATTGAGTTGTAATTCTTGAGTTGTAAGTAAATAAAGTGTGATGATCATCATTATTAGAGCATTGTCCCAAGTGAGGAAAGGATGATGGAGACTATGATTCCCCCACAAGTCGGGATGAGACTCCGGACGAAAAACCAAAAAAAGAGGCAAAAAGAAAAAGAAAGAGAAAGAAGGCCCAAATTTAAAAAAGAGAAAATGAGAGAAAAAGAGAGAAGGGACAATGTTACTATCCTTTTTCACACTTGTGCTTCAAAGTAGCACCATGATCTTCATGATAGAGAGTCTCCTATGATATCACTTTCATATACTAGTGGGAATTTTTCAGTATAGAACTTGGCTTGTATATTCCAATGATGGGCTTCCTCAAAATGCCCTAGGTCTTCGTGAGCAAGCAAGTTGGATGCACACCCACTTAGTTTCTTTTGTTGAGCTTTCATATACTTATAGCTCTAGTGCATCCGTTGCATGGCAATCCCTACTCACTCACATTGATATCTATTAATGGGCATCTCCATAGCCCGTTGATACGCCTAGTTGATGTGAGACTATCTTCTCCTTTTTTGTCTTCTCCACAACCACCATTCTATTCCACCATAGTGCTATATCCATGGCTCACGCTCATATATTGCGTGAAGATTGAAAAAGTTTGAGAACATCAAAAGTATGAAACAATTGCTTGGCTTGTCATCAGGGTTGTGCATGATTTAAATATTTTATGTGGTGAGTATAGAGCATAGCTAGACTATATCATTTTGTAGGGATAACTTTCTTTGGCCATGTTATTTTGAGAAGACATGATTGCTTAGTTAGTATGCTTGAAGTATTATTATTTTTATGTCAATATTAAACTTTTATCTTGAATCTTTTGGATCTGAACATTCATGCCACAATAAAGAAAAATTACATAGAAAGCATTCCACATCAAAAATTCTTCTTTTTTGATTTACCTACTCGAGGACGAGCAGGAATTAAGCTTGGGGATGCTTGATACGTCTCCAACGTATCTATAATTTTTGATTGCTCCATGCTATTATATTATCTATTTTGGATGTTAATGGGCTTTATTTTACACTTATATATCATTTTTGGGACTAGCCTACTAATCGGAGGCCCAGCCCAAATTGGTTTTTTTTGTGCCTATTTTCGGGTTTCTAAGAAAAGGAATATCAAACGGAGTCCAAATGGAATGAAACCTTCAGGAACATGATTTTCTCAACAAACGTGATCCAGGAGACTTGGAGTGGGCGTCAACAAACAAGGGAGGAAGGCATGAGGCAGGGGGCGCGCCTACCCCCCTGGGCGCGCCCTCCACCCTCATGGGCCCTCCGTTGATCCACCGACGTACTTCTTCCTCCTATATATATCCACGTACCCCCCAAACATCGAGGAGCACCACGAAAACCTAATTCCACCGCCGCAACCTTCTGTACCCGAGAGATCCCATCTTGGGGCCTTTTCCGGAGCTCCACCGAAGGGGGCATTGATCACGGAGGGCCTCTACATCAACTCCATGGCCTCTCCGGTGATGTGTGAGTAGTTTACTTCAGACCTTCGGGTCCATAGTTATTAGCTAGATGGCTTCTTCTCTCTCTTTGGATGTCAATACAAAGTTCTCCTCGATCTTCTTGGAGATCTATTCGATGTAATCTTCTTTTGTGGTGTGTTTGTCGACATCCGATGAATTGTGGGTTTACGATCCAGATTATCTATGAGCAATATTTGAATCTTCTCTGAATTCTTTTATGTATGATTGGTTTATCTTTGCAAGTCTCTTCGAACTATCAGTTTTGTTTGGCCTACTAGATTGATCTTTCTTGCAATGGGAGAAGTGCTTAGCTTTGGGTTCAATCTTGCGGTGTCCTTTCCCAGTGACAGCAGGGGCAGCAAGGCACATATTGTATTGTTGACATCGAGGATAAAAACATGGGGTTTGCATCATAAAAAGATGGGTTTATCCCTCTACATCATGTCATCTTCCTTAAAGCATTACTCTGTTCTTATGAACTTAATACTCTAGATGCATGTTGGATAGCGGTCGGTGTGTGGAGTAATAGTAGTAGATGCAGAATCGTTTCGGTCTACTTGTCTCGGACATGATGCCTATATACATGATCATACCTAGATATTCTCATAACTATGCTCAATTCTATCAATTGCTCGACAGTAATTCGTTTACCCACTGTAATACTTATGCTCTTGAGAGAAGCCACTAGTGAAACCTATGGCCCCCGGGTCTATCTTCCATCATATTAATCTTCCAATAATTAGTTATTTCTTTTGCCGTTTATTTTACTTTGCATCTTTATTTCTCTTTATCATGAAATTACCAAAAAAATTATCTTATCATATCTATCAGATCTCACTCTCGTAAGTGATCGTGAAGGGATTGACAACCCCTTTATCGCGTTGGTTGCGAGGTTCTTATTTGTTTGTGTAGGTGCGTGGGACTTGAGCATGATCTCCTACTAGATTGATACCTTGGTTCTCAAAAGCTGAAGGAAATACTTATGCTACTTTATTGCATCACCCTTTCCTCTTCAAGGGAAAACCAACGCAGTGCTCAAGAGGTAGCAGGGGTCGTACTGAGATGCAGTGGCAATTACCTGATGAGCTGCAGCTTGGAGGCGAGCTGTCTCCACCCTCCTCGCGTACTCGATCGCCTCCTCCCTGGTTATAACAGATCTCCCCGGTGCCTGAAAGTCAAAGAAAGCAGGAGCACGGAGAGCGACGTGATAGGTGCGTCGTATGTCAAAGATTAGTCGGTACTGGAGGAACTGATCGTTCCTCTCAACAAACTGATGACGAACCATAGCATCATAATCTAAATAAGAAGGAGGCAACTCAATATCATCCCCACGTATGGGTATCTCAAGAAAGTTAGCTATACGAGTTGCATAAATTCCACCCAAGAAATCTCCATGAATACGATTATTATGCAACCTACGTGCAACAATAACCCCCAAGTTGTATTGTTTATCTCCTAAAATAGCGCTCCTAAGAACGCTACGATCAGGTACACACATGTGACATACTTCATCTTTACCATTTATGCACCTTCCTATGAAGAGAGCAAAATAATGTATAGCAGGAAAATGAATGCTCCCTATGGTGGCCTGTGTTACATCTCTAGATTCCCCCACTGTAATACTAGCAAGAAAATCTCTAAATTCAGATTTGCGGGGTTCACTAACATTACCCCACTGTGGGAGTTTACAAGCAGTGTTAAAATCTTCTAAGTCCATGGTATAAGATTTATCATAAAGGTCAAACAGGATAGTTTGAGAATTGCGTGATGATGAAAATTTAAACCTTCTCACAAATGAATCGGTTAAATAGAGGTATTGACGACACTTATCTACCTCGAAGCTCTCAAGATCGGCATTACGCACATATGCTTCAAATTGCTCCTTGATTCCTGCTCGAACCATGAAGTCCTCTGACGGACATTCACAAGGCCACACTTGAGCGTCTCTTGGTGGTTCCTCGTCCGCATCGCGTATTGCGGGCGGGGGTCCATGCTTCCTTGAAGAACCACCATGGTACATTTTCCTAAACATATTTCTTCCTCTGAAAAATTTCTGAAATTTTTAGTAACTCAAAATAAAAGTGAACCAAACTCAACAATATTGATAGCAACTACTCCTACAAGTGCCTAGAGGCAATATCATGCATTAAAACTACTTTTTACCATATAAATTTGACATGCAAGCTCAATAAAAGGGTCACCTAAGCAGCAAAAAATTTCAATGAATAAAGCACTACAAAAAAAACTAATTGGACCATTGGAGGAGTCACATACCAAAGAACAATCCCCCAAAGTAGTTTTGTGAATGGAGCTTTGAGCAAGGAGATCGAAAATGGCAGCAAGATGAGCTTGGACTCGGGTTTGAGTTGGTTAGTGATTTTTTTGGCAGGAAGAAGGAGTGTGTGGTAGCTGGAATAAGTGGAGGGGATCCACCATGGGCCACGAGGCAGGGGCCGCGCCCTGGACCCTCGTGGCCAGGTGCTTGCTCCCCCTACTGTGTTCTCAATGCCACATATTCTCGAATATTCTAGAAAAAAAAACATATTTAAATTTCTGGGCATTTGGATTTAAATTTCAGGGCATTTGGAGAACTTTTATTTTCGGCGTATTTTTTATTGCATTGATAATTCAGAAAACAGACAGAAAATACTATTTTTGCTTTATTTAATATAAATAACAGAAAGTAAAAAGAGGTACAGAGAGTTGTGTTTTCTAAATTCATCCATCTCATGCTCATCAAAAGGAATCCACTAACAAGGTTGATCAAGTCTTGTTAACAAACTCATTCTGAATTGCATGAAACCGGAGAATTTTCGAATAACACTAGGTTACCTCAATGGGAATATGCATGTCCCCAACAATAAGACTATCATATTTCTTCTTGACAGTAGGAAGAGGAAATTCAAAACCTCCAATAGTAATAGTTGAAAATTTTCCAATAGAATTGATACTGTGGACTTGAGGTTGTTTCCTCGGAACGTGTACCATATGCTCATTACCATTAACATGAAAAGTGACATTGCCTTTGGTGCAATCAATAACAGCCCCTACAGTATTCAAAAAGGGTCTTCTAAGAATAATAGACATACTATCGTCCTCGGGGATATCAAGAATAACAAAGTCCGTTAAAATAGTAACGTTTGCAACCAGAACAGGCACATCCTCACAAATACCGACAGGTATAGCAGTTGATTTATCAGCCAGTTGCAAAGATATTTCAGTAGGTGTCAACTTATTCAAATCAAGTCTACGATATAAAGAGAGAGACATAACACTAACACCAGCTCCAAGATCACATAAAGCAGTTTTAACATAGTTTCTTTTAATAGAGCATGGTATAGTTGGTACTCCTGGATCTCCAAGTTTCTTTGGTATTCCACCCTTAACAGTGTAATTAGCAAGCATGGTGGAAATTTCAGCTTCTGTTATCTTTATTTTATTAGTAACAATTTCCTTCATATATTTAGCATAAGGATTCATTTTAAGCATATCAGTCAAAAGCATACGCAAAAAGATAGGTCTAATCATTTCAGCAAAGCGCTCAAAATCCTTATCATCCTTTTTCTTGGATGGTTTAGCAGGAAAAAGGCATGGGTTTCTGAACCCATGGTTCTTTTTCTTTACCGTGCTTCCTAGCAACAAAGTCTCTCTTATCATAACATTGATTCTTTGATTGTGGGTTATCAAGATCAACAGCCGGTTCAATTTCTACATCATTATCATTGCTAGGTTGAGCATCAACATGAAAATCATCATTAACATTATCACTAGGTTCATGTTCATTACCAGATTGTGTTTCAGCATCAGGAATAGAAATATCATTGGGATTCTCAGGTGTGTCAATACAGGATCACTAGAAGCATGCAAAGTCCTATCATTTTTCTTTTTCTTCCTTTTAGAAGGACTAGGTGCATCAATATTAGTTCTTTGAGAATCTTGCTCAATTCTCTTAGGATGGCCCTCAGGATACAAAGGTTCCTGAGTTATTTTACCACCTCTAGTTACAACTCTAACAACATTATTATTTTTCTTACTATTTAATTCATTGAGCAAATCATTCTAAGCTTTAAGTACTTGTTCTACTTGAGTGGTAACCATAGAAGCATGTTTACTAATAAGTTTAAGTTCTCCTTTAACACTAGCCATATAATCACTCAAGTGTTCAATCATATAAGCATTATGTTTCAATTGTCTACCAACATAAGCATTGAAGTCTTCTTGTTTAACCATAAAATTATCAAACTCATCTAAGCATTGCCTAGCAAACTTAGTAGGGGGGATTTCAGCTTTATCATATCTATAGAGAGAATTTACCATTACTACCTGTGTCGGGTTATCAAGACCATGTGTTTCTTCAACAGGTGGTAAATTAAGACCATGTATTTCTTCAACAGGAGGTAAATTCTTAACATCCTTAGCTTTAATACCTTTTTCTTTCATAGATTTCTTTGCCTCTTGCATATCTTCAGGACTGAGAAATAGAATACCCCTTTTCTTTGGAGTTGGCTTAGGAGTTGGTTCAGGAAGTGTCTAATTATTTTCGTTAGTCAACATATTATTCAATAGAATTCCAGCTTGATCAGCAGTTCTTTCCCTAAAAACACAACCAACACAACTATCCAGGTGGTCTCTGGAAGCATCGGTTAGTCCATTATAAAAGAAATCAAGTATTTCATTTTTCTTGAGAGGATGATCAGGCAAAGCATTAAGTAATTGGAGAAGCCTCCCCCAAGCTTGTGGGAGATTCTCTTCTTCAATTTGCACAAAATTATATATTTCCCTAAAAGCAGCTTGTTTCTTATGAGCGGGAAAATATTTAGCAGAGAAGTAGTAAATCATATCCTGGTGACTACGCACACAACCAGGATCAAGAGAATTAAACCATATCTTAGCATCACCCTTTAATGAGAACGGAAATAATTTAAGGATATAATAGTAGCGAGTTTTCTCATCATTAGTGAACAGGGTAGCTATATCATTTAATTTAGTAAGATGTGCCACAACAGTTTTAGATTCATAGCCATAAAAAGGATCAGATTCAACCAAAGTAATTAACTCAGGATCAACAGAGAAATCATAATCCTTATCAGTAATAAAGATAGGTGAAGTAGCATAAGCAGGATCATATTTCATTCTAGAATTCAGAGATTTTTCTTTAAGCTTAGCTAATAATTTCTTAAGATCACTTCTAGCATTGCAGGCAAGAAAGTCTCTAGCAGTTTCTTCATCCATAACATAACCCTCAGAAACAACAGGCAATTCCTATCTAGGGGGAGAATCTTCATCATCACTTACATCAATATTATCAGTTTCAATAATTTCATTCTCTCTAGCCCTAGCAAATTGTTCATCAAGAAATTCACCAAGTGGCACAGTAGTATCGAGCATAGAAGTAGTTACATCATAAGTATCATGCATAGCAGAAGTGGCATCATCAATAACATGCGACATATTAGAATGAATAGCAGGTTTAGGTGTCGCAAGTTTACTCAAAACAGAAGGTGAATCAAGTGCAGAGCTAGATGGCAGTTCCTTACCTCCCCTCGTAGTTGAGGGAAATATCTTGGTTCTTTGATCTTTCAAGTTCTTCATAATGATAAGAAGATATAAATCCCAAGTGACTCAAAGAATAGAGTTATGCTCCCCGGCAATGGCACCAGAAAATGTTCTTGATAACCCACAAGTATAGGGGATCGCAACAGTTTTCGAGGGTAGAGTATTCAACCCAAATTTATTGATTCGACACAAGGGGAGCCAAAGAATATTCTCAAGTATTAGCAACTGAGTTGTCAATTCAACCACACCTGGAAACTTAATATCTGCAGCAAAGTGTTTAGTAGCAAGTAATATGATAGTAGTGGTAACGGTAGCAAAAGTAATATTTTTGGGTTTTGTAGTGATTGTAACAGTAGCAGCGGAAAAGTAAATAAGCGAAGAACAATATATGAAAAGCTTGTAGGCATTGGATCGGTGATGGAGAATTATGCCACATGCGATCGATCATGTAATAGTCATAACCTAGGGTGACACAGAACTAGCTCCAGTTCACCAATGTAATGTAGGCATGTATTCCGAATATAGTCATACGTGCTTATGGAAAAGAACTTGCATGACATCTTTTGTCCCACCCTCCCATGGCAGCGGGGTCCTATTGGAAACTAAGGGATATTAAGGCCTCCTTTTAATAGAGTACCGGACCAAAGCATTAACACATAGTGAATACATGAACTCCTCAAACTACGGTCATCACCGGTAAGTATCCTGATTATTGTCACTTCGGGGTTAACGAATCATAACACATAATAGGTGACTATAGACTTGCAAGATAGGATCAAGAACTCTCGTATATTGATGAAAACATAATAGGTTCAGATCTGAAATCATGGCACTCGGGCCCTAGTGAAATGCATTAAGCATAGCAAAGTCATATCAACATCAATCTCAGAACATAGTGGATACTAGGGATCAAACCCTAACAAATCTAACTCAATTACATGATAAATCTCATCCAATCCATCACCGTCCAGCAAGCCTATGATGGAATTACTCACGCACGGTAGTGAGCATCATGAAATTGGTGATGGAGGAAGGTTGATGATGACGATGGCGACGGATTCCCCTCTCCGGAGCACCGAACGGACTCCAGATCAGCCCTCCCGAGAGAGTTTAGGGCTTGGCAGCGGCTCCGTATCGTAAAATGCGATGAATCCTTCTCTCTGATTTGTTTTCTTGCCGAAAGTGAATATATGGAGTCAAGGTTGAGGTCGGTGGAGCGTCAGGGGGGCCACGAGGCAGGGGGCGCCCAGGGGGGCAGGCGCGCCCCTACCCTCGTGGACAGGTGGAGCCCCCCTGACGTGGATTCTTCTTCCAGTATTTTTTATATATTCCAAAATAATTCTCTGTTGATTTTCAGGTCATTCCGAGAACTTTTATTTCTGCACAAAAATAACACCATGGCAATTCTGCTGAAAACAGCGTCAGTTCTGGTTAGTTCCATTCAAATCATGCAAGTTAGAGTCCAAAACAAGGGCAAAAGTGTTTGGAAAAGTATATACGACGGAGACGTATCAGCGAGACGGTTATTCATTTAAATCAGAGAATAATGGTTGTTCTATTTATATGTGTAATATCTTTTATGGTCATGCACCCCTGATGAGTGGTCTATTTTTACTAAATCTTGATAGTAGTGATACACATGTTCATAGTATTGAAGCCAAAAGATGCAGAGTTGATAATGATAGTGGAACTTATTTGTGGCACTGCCGTTTAGGTCATATTGGTGTAAAGCGCATGAAGAAACTCCATTCTGATGGACTTATGGAATCACTTGATTATGAATCACTTGGTACTTGTGAACCATGCATCATGGGCAAGATGACTAAAACTCCGTTCTCCGGAACAATGGAGCGAGCAACAGAGTTATTGGAAATCATACATACTGATGTATGTGGTCCAATGAACATTGAAGCTTGCGGCGGATATCGTTATTTTCTCACCTTCATAGATGATTTGAGCAGATATGGGTATATCTACTTAATGAAACATAAGTCTGAAACATTTGAAAAGTTCAAAGAATTTCAAAGTGAAGTGGAAAATCATCGTAACAAGAAAATCAAGTTTCTATGGTCTGATCGTGGAGGCGAATATTTGAGTTATGAGTTTGGACTTCATTTAAAACAATGCAGAATAGTTTCGCAACTCACGCCACCTGGAACACCACAGCGTAATGGTGTGTCTGAATGTCGTAATCGTACTTTACAAGATATAGTGCAATCTATGATGTCTCTCACTGATTTACCACTATCGTTTTGGGGTTACACTTTAGGGACGGCTGCATTCACATTAAATAGAGCACCATCTAAATCCGTCGAGACGACACCTTATGAACTGTGGTTTGGCAAGAAACCCAAGTTGTCATTTCTTAAAGATTGGGGATGCGATGCTTATGTGAAAAAGCTTCATCCTGATAAGCTCGAACTCAAATCGGAGAAATGTGTCTTCATAGGATACCCAAAGGAGACTGTTGGGTACACCTTCTATCACAGATTCGAAGGCAAGGTATTCGTTGCCAAGAATGGATCCTTTATAGAGAAGGAGTTTCTCTTGAAAGAAGTGAGTGGGAGGAAAGTAGAACTCGAAGAGGTAATTGTACCTTCTCCCTTATTGGAAAGTAGTTCATCACTGAAATCAGTTCCAGTGATTCCTACACCAGTAAGTGAGGAAGCTAATGATGATGATCATGAAACTTCTGATCAAGTTACTACCAAACCTCGTAGGTCAACCAGAGTAAAATCCGCACCAGAGTGGTACGGTAATCCTGTTCTGGAAGTCATGTTACTTGACCATGACGATCCTACGAACTATGGGGAAGCAATGATGAGCCCAGATTCTGCAAAATGGCTCGAAGCCATGAAATCTAAGATGGGATCCATGTATGAAAACAAAGTGTGGACTTTGGTTGACTTGCCCGATGATAGGCAGGCCATAGAGAATAAATGGATCTTCAAGAAGAAGACTGACGCTGATGGTAATGTTACTGTCTACAAAGCTCGACTTGTTGCGAAAGGTTTTCGACAAGTTCAAGCAGTTAACTACGATGAGACCTTCTCACCCATAGCGATGCTTAAGTCTGTCCGAATCATGTTAGCAATTGCTGCATTTTATGATTATGAAATTTGGCAAATGGATGTCAAAACTGCATTCCTTAATGGATATCTTAAAGAAGAGTTGTATATGATGCAACCAGAAGGTTTTTTCGATCCAAAAGGTGCTAACAAAGTGTGCAAGCTCCAGCAATCCATTTATGGACTGGTGCAAGCCTCTCGGAGTTGGAATATATGCTTTGATAGTGTGATCAAAGCATATGGTTTTATACAGACTTTTGGAGAAGCCTGTATTTACAAGAAAGTGAGTGGGATCTCCGTAGCATTTATGATATTATATGTAGATGACATATTGTTAATCGGAAATGATACTGAATTTCTGGATAGCATAAAAGGATACTTGAATAAGAATTTTTCAATGAAAGACCTCGGTGAAGCTGCTTATATATTGGCCATCAAGATCTATAGAGATAGATCAAGACGCTTAATTGGACTTTCACAAAGCACATACCTTGATAAAGTTTTGAAGAAGTTCAAAATGGATCAGGCAAAGATAGGGTTCTTCCTTGTATTACAAGGTGTGAAGTTGAGTCAGACTCAATGCCTAACCACTGCAAAAGATAGAGAGAAAATGAAGGTGTTCCCTATGCTTCAGCCATAGGCTCTATCATGTATGCAATGCTGTGTACCAGACCTGATGTGTGCCTTGCTATTAGTTTAGCAAGGAGGTACCAAAGTAATCCAGGAGGGGATCACTAGACAGCGGTCAAGAACATCCTGAAATACCTAAAAAGGATAAGGATATGTTTCTCGTATATGGAGGTGACAAAGAGCTTGTCGTAAACGGTTACGTCGATGCAAGCTTTGACACTGATCCGGATGACTCTAAGTCACAAATCGGATACGTGTTTTTATTAAATGGTGGAGCTGTCAGTTGGTGCAGTTCCAAGAAGAGCGTCGTGGCGGGGTCTATGTGTGAAGCGGAATACATAACTGCTTCGGAAGTAGCAAATGAAGGAGTCTGGATGAAGGAGTTCATATCCGATCTAGGTGTCATACCTAGTGCATCGGGTCCAATGAAAATCTTTTGTGACAATACTGGAGCAATTGCCTTGGCAAAGGAATCCAGATTTCACAAGAGAACCAAGCACTTCAAGAGATGCTTCAATTCCATCCGTGATCAAGTCAAGGAGGGAGACATAGAGATTTTCAAGATACATACGGATCTGAATGTTGCAGACCCGTTGACTAAGCCTCTCTCACGAGCAAAACATGATTAGCACCAAGACTCCTGGGTGTTAGAATCATTACAATGTAATATAGATTATTGACTCTAGTGCAAGTGGGAGACTAAAGGAAATATGCCCTAGAGGCAATAATAAACTTGTTATTTATATTTCCTTATATCATGATAAATGTTTATTATTCATGCTAGAATTGTATTAACCGGAAACTTAGTACATGTGTGAATGCATAGACAAACAGAGTGTCACTGGTTTGCCTCTACTTGACTAGCTCGTTGAATCAATGATGGTTATGTTTCCTAATGCTACCTCTTGAGCACTGCGTTGGTTTTCCCTTGAAGAGGAAAGGGTGATGCAATAAAGTAGCGTAAGTATTTCCCTCAGTTTTTGAGAACCAAGGTATCAATCCAGTAGGAGATCATGCTCAAGTCCCATGCACCTACACAAACAAATAACAACCTCGCAACCAATGCGATAAAGGGGCTGTCAATCCCTTCACGGTCACTTACGAGAGTGAGATCTGATAGATATGATAAGATAATATTTTTGGTATTTTTATGATAAAGAGAAATAAAGATGCAAAGTAAAATAAATGGCAATAGAAATAGCTAAGTGTTGGAAGATTAATATGATGGAAGATAGACCCAGGGGCCATAGGTTTCACTAGTGGCTTCTCTCAAGAGCATAAGTATTACGGTGGGTAAACGAATTACTGCCAAGCAATTGATAGAATTGAGCATAGTTATGAGAATATCTAGGTATGATCACGTATATAGGCATCACGTCCGTGACAAGTAGACCGAAACGATTCTGCATCTACTACTATTACTCCACACATTGACCACTATCCAGCATGCATCTAGAGTATTAAATTCATAAGAACATAGTAATGTTTTAAGTAAGATGACATGATGTAGAGGGATAAACTCATGCAATATGATATAAACCCCATCTTTTTATCCTCGATGGCAACAATACAATACGTGCCTTGCTGCCCCTGCTGTCACTGAGAAAGGACACTGCAAGATTGAACCCAAAGCTAAGCACTTCTCCCATTGCAAGAAAGATCAATCTAGTAGGCCAAACCAAACTGAAAATTCGAAGAGACTTGCAAATATAACCAATCATACATAAAATAATTCAAAGGAGATTCAAATATTGTTCATAGATAAACTTGATCATAAACCCACAATTCATCGGATCTCGACAAACACACCGCAAAATAAGATTACATAGAATAGATCTCCAAGAAGATCGAGGAGAACTTTGTATTGAGATCCAAAGAGAGAGAAGAAGCCATCTAGATAATAACTATGGACCCGAAGGTCTGAAGTAAACTACTCACACATCACCGGAGAGGCCATGGAGTTGATGTAGAGGCCCTCCATGATCAATGCCCCCTCCGGCGGAGCTCCGGAAAAGGCCCCAAGATGGGTTCTCTCGGGTACAGAAGGTTGCGGCACTGGAATTAGGTTTTCGTGGTGCTCCTGGATGTTTGCGGGGTACGTGGACTTATATAGGAGGAAGAAGTAGGTCGGTGGAGCAACGAGGGGCCCACAAGGGTGGAGGGCGCGCCCAGGGGGTAGGCATGCCCCCTGGCTCATGGCCTCCTCGATTGTTTCTTGACGCCCACTCCAAGTCTCCGGGATCACGTTTGGACTTCGTTTGATATTCTTTTCTGTGAAACACTGAAATAGGCAAAAAATCAACAATTTGGGTTGGGCCTCCGGTTAATAGGTTAGTCCCAAAAATAATATAAAAGTGTAAAATAAAACCCATTAACATCCAAAACAGATAATATAATAGCATGGAGCAATCAAAAATTATAGATACATTGGAGACGTATCAAGCATCCCCAAGCTTAATTCCTGCTCGTCCTCGAGTAGGTAAATGATAAAAAGGAATTTTTGATGTGGAATGCTTTCTAACATATTTCTCAATGTATTTTTTCTTTATTGTGGCATGAATGTTCAGATCCGAAAGATTCAAGATAAAAGTTTAATATTGAGATAAAAATAATAATACTTCAAGTATACTAACTAAGCAATCATGTCTTCTCAAAATAACATGGCCAAAGAAAGTTATCCCTACAAAATCATATAGTCTGGATATGCTCTATCTTCACCACACAAAATATTTAAATCATGCACAACCCCGATGACAAGCCAAGTAATTGTTCATACTTTCGATGTTCTCAAACTTTTTCAATCTTCAACCAATATATGAGCATGAGCCATGGATATAAAACTATATATGTGGAATAGAATGGTGGTTGTGGAGAAGACCAAAAAAGGAGAAGATAGTCTCACGTAAACTAGGCGTATCAACGGGCTATGGAGATGCCCATCAATATATATCAATGTGAGTGAGTAGGGATTGCCATGCAACGGATGCACTAGAGCTATAAGTATATGAAAGCTCAAAAAAAAGAAACTAAGTGGGTGTGCATCCAACTTGCTTGCTCATGAAGACCTAGGGCAATTTGAGGAAGCCCATCATTGGAATATACAAGCTGATGTCTACTACATAACCTTCTTCTTGTAGATGTTGTTGGGCCTCCAAGTGCAGAGGTTTGTAGGACAGTAGAAAATTTCCCTCAAGTGGATGACCTAAGGTTTATCAATCTGTAGGAGGCGTAGGATGAAGATGGTCTCTCTCAAGCAACCCTGCAACCAAATAACAAAGAGTCTCTTGTGTCCCCAACACACCTAATACAATGGTAAATTGTATAGGTGCACTAGTTCGGGGAAGAGATGGTGAAACAAGTGGTATATGGATGGTAGATAAAGGTATTTGTAATCTGAAAATATAAAAATAGCAAGGTAACTAATGATAAAAGTGAGCGTAAACGGTATTGCAATGATAGTAAACAAGGCCTAGGGTTCATACTTTCACTAGTGCAAGTTCCCTCAACAATAATAACATAATTGGATCATATAACTATCCCTCAACATGCAACAAAGTGTCTCTCCAAAGTCACTAATAGCGGAGAACAAACGAAGAGATTATGGTAGGGTACGAAACCACCTCAAAGTTATTCTTTCCAATCAATACGTTGGGCTATTCCTATAAGTGTCACAAACAGCCCTAGAGTTCATACTAGAATAACACCTTAAGACACACATCAACCAAAACCCTAATGTCACCTAGATACAACAATGTCACCTCAAGTATCCGCGGGTATGATTATACGATATGCATCACACAATCTCAGATTCATCTATTCAACCAACACATAGGACCTCAAAGAGTGCCCCAAAGTTCTACCGGAGAATCACGACGTAAACGTGTGCCAACCCCTATGCATAGGTTCATGGGCGGAACCCGCAAGTTGATCACCAAAACGTACATCAAGTGAATCACGTGGTATCCCATTGTCACCACAGATACACGCGGCAAGACATACATCAAGTGTTCTCAAATCTTTAAAGACTCAATCCGATGAGATAACTCCAAAGGGGAAACTCAATTCATTACAAGAGAGAAGAGAGGGAGGAGAAACATAAGATCCAACTATAATAGAAAAGCTCGCGATACATCAAGATCGTGTCAAATCAAGAACATGAGAGAGAGAGAGATCAAACACATAGCTACTGATACATACCCTCAGCCCCGAGGGAGAACTACTCCCTCCTCGTCACCGAGAGCACCGTGATGATGAAGATGGCCACCGGAGAGGGATTCCCCCTCTGGCAGGGTGCCGGAACGGGTCTAGATTGGATTTTGGTGGCTACGGAGGCTTCTGGCGGCGGAACTCCCAATCTATTGTGCTCTCGGATGTTTTTAGGGTATATGGAGATATATAGGTGGAAGAAGTACGTCAGGGGGGCACGAGGGGCCCACGACGGTGGAGGGCGCGCCTAGGGGGTGGGCGCGCCCCCCTACCTCGTGGCCTCCCTTACGTGCACTTAAAGTCTTCTGGGCTTCTTTCCTTCCAAAAATGAGTTCCGTTTGGTTTTCCTTTTCTTCGATATTCTAAAACAAGGTAAAAACAGAAAGTGGCACTGGGCTCTGGGTTAATAGGTTAGTCCCAAAAATGATATAAGAGTGTATAATAAAGCCCATAAACATCCAAAACAGTAGATAATATAGCATGGAGCAATCAAAAATTATAGATACATTGGAGACGTATCAGCATCCCCAAGCTTAATTCCTGCTCGTCCTCGAGTAGGTAAATGATGAAAACAGAATTTTTGATGCGGAGTGCTACTTGGCATAATTTCAATGTAATTCTTCTTAATTGTGGCATGAATATTCAGATCCGAAAGATTCAAGACAAAAGTTCATATTGACATAAAAATGATTATACTTCAAGCATACTAACTAAGCAATTCTCAAAATAACATGGCCAAAGAAAGTTCATCCCTACAAAATCATATAGTTTAGTCATGCTCCATTTTCGTCACACAAGAATTCTCTCATCATGCACAACCCCGATGACAAGCCAATCAATTGTCTCATACTTTAGTAATCTCAAACCTATAAACTTTCACGCAATATATGAGCACGAGCCATGGATATAGCACTACGGGTGGAATAGAATATGATGATGGGGGTTATGTGGAGAAGACAAAAAAGGAGAAAGTCTCACATCAACGAGGCTAATCAATGGGCTATGGAGATGCCCATCGATTGATGTTAATGCAAGGAGTAGGGATTGCCATGCAACGGATGCACTAGAGCTATAAATATATGAAAGCTCAACAAAAGAAATTAAGTGGGTGTGCATCCAACTTGCTTGCTCACGAAGACCTAGGGCACTTGAGGAGGCCCATTGTTGGAATATACAAGCCAAGTTCTATAGTGAAAAATTCCCACTAGTATATGAAAGTGAAAAAACAAGAGACTCTCTATCATGAAGATTATGGTGCTACTTTGAAGCACAAGTGTGGCAAAGGATAGTAGCATTGTCCCTTCTCTCTTTTTTCTCATTTTCATTTTTTTATTTTTTTGGGCCTTCTCTTTTTTATGGCCTTTCTCTTTTTATGGCCTTTATCTTTTTTTATTCCTCACTTGGGACAATGCTCTACAAAAGGATGATCATCACACTTCTATTTATTTACAACTCAATGATTACAACTCGATACTAGAACAAAGTATGACTCTATATGAAGGCCTCCGGCGGTGTACCGGGATGTGCAATGACTCATGAGTGACATGTATGAAAGAATTATGAACGGTGGCTTTGCCACAAATACGATGTCAACTACATGATCATGCAAAGCAATATGACAATGATGAATGTGTCATGATAAACGGAATGGTGGAAAGTTGCATGGCAATATATCTCGGAATGGCTATGGAAATGCCATAATAGGTAGGTATGGTGGCTGTTTTGAGGAAGATATAAGGAGGTTTATGTGTGATAAAGCGTATCATATCATGGGGTTTGGATGCACCGGCGAAGTTTGCACCAACTCTCAATGTGAGAAAGGGTAATGCACAGTACCAAAGAGGCTAGCAAGGATGGAAGGGTGAGAGTGCGTATAATCCATGGACTCAACATTAGTCATAAAGAACTCACATACTTATTGCAAAAATCTACAAGTCATCAAAAACCTCGGCACTACGCGCATGCTCCTAGGGGGATAGATTGGTAGGAAAAGACCATCGCTCGTCCCCGACCGCCACTCATAAGGAAGATAATCAAATAACACCTCATGTTTCAAATTTGTTACACAACGTTTACCATACGTGCATGCTACGGGACTTGCAAACTTCAACACAAGTATTCCTCAAATTCACAACTACCCAACTAGCACGACTTTGATATTATTACCTCCATATCTCAAAACAATCATCAAGCATCAAACTTCTCTTAGTATTCAACACACTCATAAGAAAGTTTTTACTATTCTTGGATGCCTAGCATATTAGGATTATTTAAGCAAATTACCATGCTATTTAAGACTCTCAAAATAATCTAAGTGAAGCATGAGAGTTCATCTATTTCTACAAAATAAAACCACCACCGTGCTCTAAAAAGGTATAAGTGAAGCACTAGAGCAAATGACAAACTACTCCAACAGATATAAGTGAAGATCAATGAGTAGTCGAACAATTATGAAACTATGTGAAGACTCTCTCTCATTTAATAATTTCAGATCTTGATAATTTATTCGAACAGCAAGCAAAGAAAAATAAAAATGACATCTAAGAATAGCAAACATCATGTGAAGAAGCAAAAAACTTAGGATCAACCGATACTAACCGATAGTTGTTGAAGAAGAAAGGTGGGATGGAAACCGGGGCATACCCAAGCTTAGACGCTTGAGACTTCTTGAAATATTATCTTGGGATGCCTTGGGCATCCCCAAGCTTTGAGCTTTTGTGTCTCCTTAATTCCTCTCATATCACAGTCTCCCTAAATCTCAAAAGCTTCATCCACACAAAACTCAACAAGAACTCGTGAGATAAGTTGGTATAACACATTGCAAAAACCTTATCATACTCTACTGTAGCAAATCACTAAAATTATTATTCAACATTTAATACTAAATGCCTCTGCATATTTAATAGTCCTATCCTAAAGTAGAATCATTAAAGAAGCAAACATATGTAGACAATGCAAACATAACAGCAATCTGCCTAAACAGGACAGTATGTAAAGAATGCAGCAACATCCATACTTCCCTAGCTCCAAAAATTATGAAAGAAAGTTACCACTGTAGTAAATTTACCAAATCTTAATATGCAAAAGGTTTGAACATTATATCACATTCTGACTTTTCTAGGGAATTATTGCAACAGCGGTAAACTTTCTGTTTTCAAACAGCAACATGTGGACCACTAAAATAGGCATAGTAAAGGCTATCAATGCCACTTTTATTGAAATAAAAGATTCAAAACATTGTTCTAAGTAACAGAAAGCAAATCCTAACAAAATAAATTGACGCTCCAAGCAAAACACATATCATGTGGTAAAAAAATATAGCTCCAAGTAAAGTTACCGATGAACGAAGACGAAAGAGGGGATGCCTTCCGGGGCATCCCCAAGCTTAGGCTCTTGGCTATCCTTGAATATTACCTTGGAGTGCCTCAGGAATCCCCAAGCTTAGGCTCTTGCCACTCCTTATTCCATAGTCCATCGAATCCTTACCCAAAACTTGAAAACTTCACAACACAAAACTTAACAGAAAACTCGTAAGCTCCGTTAGTATAAGAAAATAAATCACCACTTCAAGGTACTGTAATGAACTCATTATTTATTTATATTGGTGTTAAAACTACTGTATTCCAACTTCTCTATGGTTTATAAACTATTTTACTAGCCATAGATTCATCAAAATAAGTAAACAACACATGAAAAACAGAATCTGTCAAAAACAGAACAGTCTGTAGTAATCTGAATCAAACATATACTTCTGGAACTCATAAAATTATCAAATAAATTGATGGACGTGAGGAATTTATCTATTAATCATCTTCAAAAATAATTAACTAAATATCACTCTCCGATAAAAAATGGCAGCAATTCTCGTGAGCGCTAAAGTTTCTGTTTTTTACAGCATGATCGCAAAGACTTTCCCCAAGTCTTCCCAAAGGTTCTACTTGGCACAAACACTAATTAAAAGCATAAAACCACATATAAACAGAGAATATATGAATTATTTATTACTAAACAGGAACAAAAATCAAGGAACTAAAATAAAATTGGGTTGCCTCCCAACAAGCGCTATCGTTTAACGCCCCTAGCTAGGCATGATGATTTCAATGATGCTCACATAAAGGATAAGAATTGAAACATAAAGAGCACATTTAATTCTAACCCTCTTCCTATGCATAGGGATTTTATGAGCAAACAACTTATGGGAACAATAATCAACTAGCATAGGAAGGCAAAACAAGCATAACTTCAAAGTTTTAAGCACATAGAGAGGAAACTTGATATTATTGCAATTCCTACAAGCATATGTTCCTCCCTCATAATAATTTTCAGTAGCATCATGAATTAATTCAACAATATAACCAGCACCTAAAGAATACTTTTCATGATCTACAAGCATAGAAATTTTATTACTCTCCACATAAGCAAATTTCTTCTCAATCGGAATAGTGGGAGTATCATAAGAGACTTGAATACTATAAATTGTTTCCACATTAAAAGAGTAATGTTCAGAAAAAGGGTAATCATAATCATGAAAAGTTTTATAAATATAATCATCACTAATTTTTATAGCATATGTATCATCACAATAATTATCATAACTAGGAGGCATGCTATCATCATTATAAATTTGCATATAAAAACATGGGAGACTAAAAATATCATCTTCATTAAGCGTAGCATCCCCAAGCTTGGGACAAACATTAATTGCAACAAATATATTCTCAAAAACGTCATCTTCATCAAACATAGCATCCCCAAGCTTGGGCCTTTTCATATCATAGACATAATCACTCTCATCATTAATAGTATGGATAGCACCAATAGTATAGCAATTATCATATTCTTCTAAGAAAGTGCCAAAAAGATTTTCAAGATCATAAGAAGTATCATTATCTTCCACAATTATATTTTCATGAGGCACAATAATAATAGGAGCAACATTATTTGGGAGAGATATCTTTTTACCTCTCTTCCTTCTTCTTTTCTTCTTCTTCACCACATCATGTGTGGGTTCAATCCTCTTTTTGGAGCTCCTTATTAATGAGATTGGTTGAATAGGAGGCTCCTCCTTGTTACCTGATTCATCATAAGAAATAATAGGAGGATATTGGGAAGTCTCTTCCCTTTCATTAGTATTCTCTTCATCTTCTATTTGTTTTCTTTTCTTTATGTAGTTGGCAATATAAGGATTTTCAATACAATTCACCGCACAATACATATAAATTTCCTCTAGATCAAATCCAAGAAGTTTATAACGGGCAAATTCTGGAAGATAATTATTTATACGTTTCATTTCTTCGTAACCCATAAGCAAACTAAGTTCATTATGATGTGCAAGGGAAATCAAGTCATCACAATTTTTGGACACGATACGATCATGAAACAATTTCCATTGGGTACTGAAATGATCATATTCATTGCAAAGCTCACAAGTATGGCCAAGATAATTTAAATTTTCATCACATTCATCTAGCCTTTCTTGCAACAATTTAGTATCTAAGTACTTATGCTTCTTGCAATATCTATCTTCCCTTTTTGGTGTGTACTTACAAACCCAATACACTCCACAAAAATCGACATGTTTATAGGAGACATTTTCATCATAACTAGTGCAATCATCATTAGTATCATGGATATTCAAAGAATTCGTACTAACAACATTGCAATCATGCTCATCATTCAAATATTTAGTGCCAAACATTTTATAGATTTCTTCTTCTAGCACTTGAGCACAATTATCCTTTCCATCATACTCACGAAAAATATTAAAAAGGTGAAGCATATGAGACAAACTCAATTCCATTTTTTATAGTTTTCTTTTATAAACTAAACTAGTGATAAAACAAGAAACTAAAAGACTCGATTGCAAGATCTAAAGATATACCTTCAAGCACTCACCTCCCTGGCAACGGCACCAGAAAAGAGCTTGATGTCTACTACACAACCTTCTTCTTGTAGACGTTGTTGGGCCTCCAAGTGCAGAGGTTTGTAGGACAGTAGCAAATTTCCCTCAAGTGGATGACCTAAGGTTTATCAATCCGTAGGAGGCATAGGATGAAGATGGTCTCTCTCAAGCAACCCTGCAACCAAATAACAAAGAGTCTCTTGTGTCCCCAACACACCCAATACAATGGTAAATTGTATAGGTGCACTAGTTCAGCGAAGAGATGGTGACACAAGTGGTATATGGATGGTAGATAAAGGTATTTGTAATCTGAAAATATAAAAACAGCAAGGTAACTAATTATAAAAGTGAGCGTAAATGGTATTGCAATGATAGTAAACAAGGCCTAGGGTTCATACTTTCACTAGTGCAAGTTCCCTCAACAATAATAACATAATTGGATCATATAACTATCCCTCAACATGCAACAAAGAGTCACTCCAAAGTCACTAATAGCGGAGAACAAATGAAGAGATTATGGTAGGGTACGAAACCACCTCAAAGTTATTCTTTCCAATCAATCCGTTGGGCTATTCCTATAAGTGTCACAAACAGCTCTAGAGTTCGTACTAGAATAACACCTTAAGACACACATCAACCAAAACCCTAATGTCACCTAGATACTCCAATGTCACCTCAAGTATCCGCGGGTATGATTATACAATATGCATCACACAATCTCAGATTCATCTATTCAACCAACACATAGGACCTCAAAGAGTGCCCCAAAGTTCTACCGGAGAATCACGACGAAAACGTGTGCCAACCCCTATGCATAGGTTCATGGGCGGAACCCGCAAGTTGATCACCAAAACGTACATCAAGTGAATCACGTGGTATCCCATTGTCACCACAGATACACACGGCAAGACATACATCAAGTGTTCTCAAATCTTTAAAGACTCAATCAGATGAGATAACTCCAAAGGGGAAACTCAATTCATTACAAGAGAGAAGAGGGGGAGGAGAAACATAAGATCCAACTATAATAGCAAAGCTCGCGATACATCAAGATCGTATCAAATCAAGAACACGAGAGAGAGAGAGAGAGAGAGAGAGAGAGAGAGAGAGAGAGAGACCAAACACATAGCTATTGATACATACCCTCAGCCCCGAGGGAGAAGTACTACCTCCTCGTCATGGAGAGCACTGGGATGATGAAGATGGCCACCGAAGAGGGATTCCCCCTCCGGTAGGATGCTAGAACGGGTCTAGATTGGCTTTTGGTGGCTATGGAGGCTTCTGGCGGCGGAACTCCTGATCTATTGTACTCTCGGATGTTTTTAGGGTATATGGAGATATATAGGCGGAAGAAGTAAATCAGGGGGCACGAGGGGCCCACGAGGGTGGAGGGCGCGCCCAGGGAGGTGGGCGCGCCCCCTACCTCATGGCCTCCTCGAAGCTTCCCTTACGCGCACTTCAAGTCTTCTGGGCTTCTTTCCTTCCAAAAATGAGTTCCGTGAAGTTTCAGGTCAATTGGACTCCGTTTGGTTTTCCTTTTCTGCGATATTCTAAAACAAGGTAAAAACAGGAACTGGCAATGGGCTCTGGGTTAATAGGTTAGTCCCAAAAATGATATAAAAGTGTATAATAAAGCCTATAAACATCCAAAACAGTAGATAATATAGCATGGAGCAATCAAAAATTATAGATACATTGGAGACGTATCACAAGCCAAGTTCTATAATGTAAAATTCCCACTAGTATATAAAAGTGATAACATAGGAGACTCTCTATCATGAAGATCATGGTGCTACTTTGAAGCACAAGTGTGGAAAAAGGATAGTGGCATTGTCCCTTCTCTCTTTTTCTCTCATTTTTTTGGGCCTTCTCCTTTTTTATGGACTTTCTCTCTTTTTTCGTCGGAGTCTCATTCCGACTTGTGGGGGAATCATAGTCTCCATCATCCTTTCCTCACTTGGGAGAATTCTCTAATAATGATGACCATCATACTTTATTTACTTACAACTCGATACTTAGAACAAAATATGACTCTATGTGAATGCCTCCGGTGGTGTACCGGGATATGCAATGAATCAAGAGTGACATGTATGAAAGAATTATGAACGGTGGCTTTGCCACAAATACGATGTCAACTACATGATCATGCAAAGCAATTATGACAATGATGAAGCGTGTCATAGTAAACGAAACAATGGTAAGTTGCATGGCAATATATCTCGGAATGGCTATGGAAATGCCATGATAGGTATGTATGGTGGCTGTTTTGAGGAAGGTATATGGTGGGTGTATGATACCGGCGAAAAGTGCGCGGTATTAGAGAGGCTAGCAATGGTGGAAGGATGAGAGTGCATATAATCCATGGACTCAACATTAGTCATAAAGAACACATATACTTGTTGCAAAAATCTACAAGTTATCGAAACAAAGTATTATGCGGATGCCCCTAGGGGGATAGATTGGTAGGAAAAGACCATCGCTCGTCCCCGACCGCCACTCATAAGGAAGACAAACAATAAATAAATCATGCTCTGACTTCATCACATAACGGTTCACCATACATACATGCTATGAGAATCACAAACTTCAACACAAGTATTTCTCAAGTTCACAACTACTCAACTAGCATGACTCTAATATCACCATCTCCATATCTCAAAACAATTATCAAGTATCAAACTTCTCACAGTATTCAATGCACTTCTATAAAAGTTTTTATATTATTCCTAAAAGCAAATTTCCATGTTGTTCTAAAGGACTCTCAAAATAATATAAGTGAATCATGAGAGATCAATTATTTCTATAAAATAAAACCATTGTCGTGCTCTAAAAGATATAAGTGAAGCACTAGAGCAAAGACTATATAGCTCAAAAGATATAAGTGAAGCACATAGAGTATTCTAATAAATTCCAAATCATGTGTATCTCTCTCAAAATGTGTGTACAGAAAGGATGATTGTGGTAAACTAAAAAGCAAAGACCCAAATCATAAAAGATTCTCCAAGCAAAACACATATCATGTGGTGAATAAAAATATAGCTCCAAGTAAAGTTACCGATGGACGAAGACGGAAGAGGGGATGCCTTCCGGGGCATCCCCAAGCTTTGGATTTTTGGTGTCCTTATATGACCTTGGGGTGCCATGGGCATCCCCAAGATTAGGATCTTGCCACTCCTTGTTCCATAATCCATCAAATCTTTACCCAAAACTTGAAAACTTCACAACACAAAACTCAACAGAAAATCTCATGAGCACCGTTAGCGAAAGAAAACAAAACACCACTTCAAGGTACTGTACTGAACTCATTCTTTATTTATATTGGTGTTAAACCTACTTTATTACAACTTCTATATGGTTTATAAACTCTTTTACTAGCCATAGATTCATCAAAATAAGCAAACAACACACGAAAAACAGAATCTGTCAAAAACAGAACATTCTGTAGTAATCTGTAACTAACGCAAACTTCTGGAACCCCAAAAATTCTAAAATAAACTTCTGGACGTGAGGAATTTATCTATTAATCATCTGCAAAAATAATTAACTAAATATCACTCTCCAAATAAAAATGGCAGCAATTCTCGTGAGCGCTAAAGTTTCTGTTTTTTACAACAAGATCAAAAGGACTTTCCCCAAGTCTTCCCAACGGTTCTACTTGGCACAAACACTAATTAAACACAAAAACACAACCAAAACAGAGGCTAGATAAATTATTATTACCAAACAGGAGCAAAAATCAAGGAATAAAAATAAAATTGGGTTGCCTCCCAACAAGCGCTATCCTTTAACGCCCTTAGCTAGGCATAAAAGCAAGGATAGATCTAGGTATTGCCATCTTTGCTACGCAATCCATAAGTGGCTCTCATAATAGATTCATATGGTAATTTAATATTCTTTCTAGAGAAGTGTTCCATGCCTTTCCTTAACGGAAATTGGAATCTGATATTCCCTTCCTTCATATCAATAATTGCACCAATCGTTCTAAGGAAAGGTCTACCAAGAATAATAGGACATGAAGGATTGCAATCTATGTCCAGAACACTGAAATCTATGGGCACATAGTTACTATTTGCAACAATAAGAACATCATTAATTCTTCCCATAGGTTTCTTAATAGTGGAATCCGCAAGGTGCAAGTTTAAAGAACAATAATCAAATTCACGGAATCCTGGCAAATCACATAAAGTTTTCGGAATCGTGGAAACACTAGCACCCAAATCACACAAAGCATAGCATTCATGATTTTTAATTTTAATTTTAATAGTAGGTTGCCACTCATCATAAAGTTTTCTAGGGATAGAAACTTCCAACTCAAGTTTTTCTTCATAAGATTGCATCAAAGCATCAATGATATGTTTAGTAAAAGCTTTATTTTGACTATAGGCATGATGAGAATTTAGCACGGATTGCAACAAGGGAATACAATCTATCAAAGAGCAATTATCATAATTAAATTCCTTAAACTCCAAAATAGTGGGTTCATTGATATCTAAAGTTTTGACCTCTTCAACCCCACATTTACCAATTTTTGAATCAAGATCCAAAAACTCCAAAAATTTTGAACGCCTTCTAGGTAAAGGTGGCTCATATTCAGTCCCATCATTATAAAGATTCATATTGCAAAATAAAGATTTAATAGGAGACACATCAATAACTTTTAGATCTTCATCTTTATTTTCGTAGAAACTAGAAGAACACACTTTCACAAAGTAATCTTTCTTAGCACGCATCCTAGCGGTTCTTTCTTTGTACTCATCAATGGAAATTCTCATGGCTTTGAGAGACTCATTGATATCATGCTTAGGTGGAATAGATCTAAGTTTCAAAGAATCAACATCAAGAGAAATTCTATCAACGTTCCTAGCCAATTCATCAACCTTAAGCAATTTTTCTTCAAGCAAAGCATTGAAATTCTTTTGCGAATTCATAAACTCCTTAACACTAGTCTCAAATTCAGAGGGCATCTTATTAAAATTTCAATAAGAATTGTTGTATGAATTACCATAATTATTAGAGGAATTACTAGGGAATGGCCTAGGATTAAAATTTCCTCTATACGCGTTGTTACCAAAATTATTCCTACCAACAAAATTCACATCCATAGATTCATTATTATTCTCAATCAAGGTAGACAAAGGCACATCATTAGGATCATAGGAAACACTCTTATTAGCAAACAATTTCATAAGGTCATCCATCTTTTCACTCAAAACACTAATTACTTCTATCGCATGCACTTTCTTATTAGTAGACCTTTCGGTGTGCCATTGAGAATAATTAACCATAATATTATCTAGGAGTTTAGTAGCTTCTCCTAAAGTGATTTCCATAAAAGTGCCTCCTGCAGCCGAATCTAAAAGATTTCTAGAATAAAAAATCAATCCGACATAAATTTTTTGTATAATCATCCAAAGATTCAAACCATGTGTAGGCCAATTACGTATCATTAATTTCATCCTCTCCCAAGCTTGTGCAACATGTTCATGATCAAGTTGCTAAAAATTCATAATATCGTTTCTAAGAGAGATGATCTTAGCGGGAGGAAAATACTTAGAGATAAAAGCATCTTTGCACTTATTCCATGAATCAATACTATTTTTAGGCAAAGACGAAAACCAAACTTTAGCACGATCTCTAAGGGAAAAAGGAAATAGCTTCAATTTAACAATATCATTGTCCACATCTTTCTTCTTTTGCATATCACACAAATCAACAAAGCTATTTAGATGGGTAGCGGCATCTTCACTAGGAAGGCCGGCGAATTGATCTCTCATGACAAGATTCAACAAAGCAGCATTAATTTCACAAGATTCAACATCGGTAAGAGGAGAAATCAGAGTGCTAAGAAAATTATTGTTCTTGGTATTGGCAAAGTCACACAATTTAGTATTGTCTTGAGCCATCGTGACAAGCAAGCGATCCAACACACGAGCAAACAAGAAGCAAGCGAAAAAGAGGCGAACGGAAAAAGAGAGGGCGAATAAAACGGCAAGGGTGAAGTGGGGGATAGGAAAACGCGAGGCAAATGGCAAATAATGTAATGCGAGGGATAAGAGTTTGTGATGGGTACTTGGTATGTCTTGACTTGTGTGTAGACTCCCCGGCAACGGCGCTAGAAATGGCTCATTGTCGGGAGTCAAATCTTGACTTGACTTGGCGCGAATCTCCCCGGCAATGGTGCTAGGAATCCTTCTTGCTACCTCTTGAGCATTGTGTTGGATTTCCCCTGAACAGGAAAGGGTGATGCAGTAAAGTAGCATAAGTATTTCCCTTAGTTTTTGAGAACCAAGGTGTCAATCCAGTAGGAGATCACACTCGAGTCCCACACACCTACACAAACAAATAAGAACCTTGCAACCAACGCGATAAAGGGGTTGTCAATCCCTTCACGGTCACTTACGAGAGTGAGATCTGATAGATATGATAAGATAATATTTTGTTTTTTTATGATAAAGAGAAATAAAGATGCAAAGTAAAATAAACGGCAATAGAAATAGCTAAGTGTTGGTAGATTAATATGATGGAAGATAGACCCGGGGGGCATAGGTTTCACTAGTGGCTTCTCTCAAGAGCATAAGTATTACGGTGGCTAAACGAATTACTGCCGAGCAATTGATAGAATTGAGCATAGTTATGAGAATATCTAGGTATGATCATGTATATAGGCATCACGTCCGTGACAAGTAGACCGAAATGATTCTGCATCTACTACTATTACTCCACACATCGACCGCTATCCAGCATGCATCTAGAGTATTAAGTTCATAAGAACAGAGTAATGCTTTAAGTAAGATGACATGATGTAGAGGGATAAACTCATGCAATATGATATAAACCCCATATTTTTATCCTCTATGGCAACAATACAATATGTGCCTTGCTGCCCCTGCTGTCACTGTGAAAGGACACCGCAAGATTGAACCCAAAGCTAAGCACTTCTCCCATTGCAAGAAAAATCAATCTAGTAGGCCAAACCAAACTGAAAATTCGAAGAGACTTGCAAAGATAACCAATCATACATAAAAGAATTCAAAGGAGATTCAAATATTGTTCATAGATAAACTTGATCATAAACCCACAATTCATCGGATCTCGACAAACACGCCGCAAAAGAAGATTACATCGAATAGATCTCCAAGAAGATCGAGGAGAACTTTGTATTGAGATCCAAAGAGAGAGAAGAAGCCATCTAGATAATAACTATGGACCCGAAGGTCTGAAGTAAACTACTCGCACATCACCGGAGAGGCCATGGAGTTGATTTAGAGGCCCTCCGTGATCAATGCCCCCTCCGACGGAGCTCCAGAAAAGGCCCCAAGATGGGATCTCCCGGGTACATAAGGTTGCGGCGGTGGAATTAGGTTTTCGTGGTGGTCCTGGATGTTTGCGGGGTACGTGGACTTATATAGGAGGAAGAAGTAGGTCGGTGGAGCAACGAGGGGCCCATGAGGGTGGAGGGCGCGCCTAGGGGGTAGGCGCGCCCCCTGCCTCGTGGCTGTTGCGGAACGTAGTAATTTCAAAAAAAAATCCTACGCACACGCAAGATCATGGTGATGCATAGCAACGAGAGGGGAGAGTGTGTCCATGTACCCTCGTAGACCGAAAGCGGAAGCGTTAGCACAACGCGGTTGATGTAGTCGTATGTCTTCACGATCCGACTGATCAAGCACCGAACGCACGGCACCTCTGAGTTCTACACACGTTCAACTCGATGACGTCCCTCGAACTCCGATCTAGTCGAGCTTTGAGGGAGAGTTCCGTCAGCACGATGGCATGGTGACGATGATGATGTTCTACCGACGCAGGGCTTCGCCCGAGCACCGCTACGATATGACTGAGGTGGATTATGATGGAGGGGGCACCGCACACGGCTAAAAGATCTAAGAGATCAATTGTTGTGTCTATGGGGATCCCCCCTCCTCCATATATAAGGGGGGAGGAGGGGCTGGCCAAGAGGAGGAGGC
>NC_041384.1:168411878-168414318 GCF_002162155.2 Triticum dicoccoides
GGTTCCGGTAACCCCCCGGTACTCCGTATATATCCGATAACCCCCGGAACCATTCCGGTGTCCGAATATAGTCGTCCAATATATCAATCTTCATGTCTCGACCATTTTGAGACTCCTCGTCATGTCCGTGATCACATACGGGACTCCGAACTACCTTCGGTACATCAAAACACATAAACTCATAATATAACCGTCATCGAACTTCAAGCGTGCAGACCCTACGGGTTCGAGAACTATGTAGACATGACCGAGACACGTCTCTGGTCAATAACCAATAGCGGAACCTGGATGCTCATATTGGCTCCTACATATTCTACGAAGATCTTTATCGGTCAAACCGCATAACAACATACGTTTTTCCCTTTGTCGCCGGTATGTTACTTGCCCGGGATTCGATCGTCGGTATCTCAATACCTAGTTCAATCTCGTTACCGGCAAGTCTCTTTACTTGTTCCGTAATACATCATCCCGTAACTAACTCATTAGTTACAATGCTTGCAAGGCTTGAGTGATGTGTATTACCGAGTGGGCCCAGAGATACCTCTCCGACAATTGGAGTGACAAATCCTAATCTTGAAATACGCCAACCCAACAAGTACCCTTGGAGACACCTATAGAGCACCTTTATAATCACCCAGTTACGTTGTGATGTTTGGTAGCACACAAAGTGTTCCTCCGGTAAACGGGAGTTGCATAATCTCATAGTTACAGGAACATGTATAAGTCATGAAGAAAGCAATAGCAACAAACTAAACGATCAAGTGCTAAGCTAACGGAATGGGTCAACTCAATCACATCATTCTCCTAATGATGTGATCCCGTTAATCAAATGGCAACTCTTTGTCTATGGTTAGGAAACATAACCATCTTTGATTCAACGAGCTAGTCAAGTAGAGGCATACTAGCGACACTCTGTTTTGTCTATGTATTCACACATGTATCATGTTTCCGGTTAATACAATTCTAGCATGAATAATAAACATTTATCATGATATAAGGTAATAAATAATAACTTTATTATTGCCTCTAGGGCATATTTCCTTCAGTCTCCCAGTTGCACTAGAGTCAATAATCTAGATTACACAGTAATGATCCTAACACCCATGGAGCCTTGGTGTTGATCATGTTTTGCTCATGGAAGAGGCTTAGTCAATGGGTCTGCAACATTCAGATCCGTATGTATTTTGCAAATCTCTCTGTCTCCCACCTGGACTTGATCCTGGATGGAGTTGAAGCGTCTCTTGATGTGATTGGTTCTCTTGTGAAATCTGGATTCCTTTGCTAAAGCAATTGCACCAATATTGTCACAAAAGATTTTCATTGGACCCGATGCACTAGGTATGACACCTAGATCAGATATGAAATCCTTCATCCTGACTTCTTCATTTGCTATTTCCGAAGCAGCTATGCACTCCGCTTCACATGTAGATCCCACTACGACGCTTTGTTTAGAACTGCACCAACTGACAGCTCCACCGTTTAATAAAAACACATATCCGGGTTGCGATTTAGAATCGTCCGGATCAGTGTCAAAGCTTGCATCAACGTAACCATTTACGACGAGCTCTTTGTCACGTCCATAAAAGAGAAACATATCCTTCGTCCTTTTCAGGTATTTCAGGATGTTCTTGACTGTTGTCCAGTGATCCACTCCTGGATTACTTTGGTACCTCCCTGCTAAACTAATAGCAAGGCACACATCAGGTCTGGTACACAACATTGCATACACGATAGAGCTGTAACATCCCAAATTTTCAATTTGGAATGTTATACACTAGATTATCATGCATAGCATATTTTCTTGCATTTTAGTCGTTCCTAGAAATTTCACGCAACTCAAGGACCCATGGAGAGAGTTGGAGATTTCGTTATTTTCATATTTGAGAGTTTTCTCGAATTTGAAAAGAGGATCATTTGATTTATTTATTTCATCTTCAATTATTTTCCAATATCAAAAAAATGAGGGAGGGAATAATATGACTTTCCCAAAATTGAGGAAAAATGAAGATTTAATAAATAGATCAATTTTGGTTTTGCCGGAGTTTTGTTTGCTTTTTATTTGGATAGGGAAAAATGCGCGTTTTTAAAAATTGCATTTTAGGCCCAGAGAAAAGTTCATTTTGTTCGACTCATTTTTAGGAGTCGGAGAAAATTTACTTTAGAATTTTTGGAGTTCGTTTAGATTTTCTTTCTTTTGTTTTTCCGCGCGCGAAACCGATTTAAAAAAAAAAGGAGCAGCGCCCCGCCCGGGCCAAGGCCCAGCCAGCCACCGCCCCAGTCTCCCGTGCGCCAGGCGCTAGGCGCAGGAGCGCCAGGCCGCCGCCTCCCCTCGCTCAAGCCGAGTCCTAAAAGGACTCTGGCCGGTTAGCCCCCCCCCTTTTCCTTGTTTTGTTTTCCTATTCCTACTCTATTTCTTGTCCCCTACCCCAAGAAACCCCCT
>NC_041384.1:168414967-168422642 GCF_002162155.2 Triticum dicoccoides
CCGCCGCCCCGCGCCCAACGCCGCCGCCCTTGTGCATCACCGCCGCCGCCCAACACCGCCGTTCACCGGAGCCCCTCGCCGGAACCTCGCCGAGGTAGCCGCGCCGCGTCTCTCCTTTTCCCTCGGTTCGGTTTTTCTTATAAACCGTTCCGATTCTTTTCTTCTCTTCCGATTCGTTTTCCGTTCCGGTTTTCTTTCGTTCTTTGTTTCGGTTTTCTTTTCCGAAAACCCTAGATCGGTTTTCGTTCTTCTTTCGGACCGTTCGTCTCAACGAACGTGATCACCGATTATTCCCGGTTAACGACGCTCGTTCGTTTAACCGTTCGTCTCTTTATTTTCGTCGGATTTATTCTGCGATCGTGATCTCAGATCCGATCTTCGTTCTAGTCTTTCTTCTCCCTCGTTTATCGGAATCAGGTGTTTCAAGCGCCTGGAGTTTCGTTCCGAAACCGCCGTTCCGTCTAATCAACTTGAACAAGTTTTGCCCCGGTAAAATTTGACCTAGTTTCAACCTGCTAGAACCGAGTTGTTTTCTTCCGCCGTTTGTTTTCCGTTTCTTTGTTCGGTTCGTTCTTTCTTTGCAACCGGAGTTCTTAAGTTGAACTTTCTGGTTCGTTCTCTTGTTCGAGTTTTACCTGTGCATTAGATGAGTACTTATTGTATGCTTGTTGTTTGTCTGCGATAGATCACCCGGATTGCGCCGCTTGTTACTTCGAAACCCTAGGTCTCGCGGATCATCAGCAGGGAAACTAACACTTTGATCATACCTTTTCTATAACCCATGTTTTATTGCATTAGATCAATCCTCTCACATTGCATGATTAGGATCTAATTAAACTGTGGGATGGGAAGTAGATGAGGTAGTACCTATTACCTGTATTATTATGAAACCTTTGGGAGCTACTTCTACGTTTGCTTATTATGCCATGCTATGCTAGTAGACGTGGATTGGGTGAGTGATATCCATGACAGATGTGAGTTGATAATTTTAATGGTTTATCTAAGGTGGCAACTTAAACACACATCTGGGTGGATTGAGGCACCTGATGTCTATCAGGACTTGCCTGTTTTATTTTGGACCGCCACCCAGGCTCAAAGGGATCATAAGATCTTTCATGCTAGAAACTTCCGTGTGCAGCCACAAGCCATTATGGGCTCTGGCATAGCTGACTAAGTCGTGCGAACTCTTACGGGTAGACTAGCAGATGTAGGGGAAGTAGGTGTACCGGTCTACCCACATGTAAGGTGCTAGCGCTTCTGAAAGATTGTGTCTCGGTCATCCGTCTTCTCAAACACCATGTAGTGCGAGAAACCAAACGGAGGCGATCGAGTCTTGTGGGGAAAAGTGCGCAAACCTCTGCAGAGTGTACAAACTAATCATGATTAGCAGTGTCCCCGGTTATGGACAACTTGAGTATCTAGTACTTGAATATCATGTGAATCTCAACATGTTACTTCTAATTAATGTTGCTGGGTTTTAATTATTTTTATTGGGATTGAGAATGCTGTCAACCATTCTCAATGTTTCACAACCACCATGATAGTTAAATAAATTTATTCCTTTGCAGTAGGGAAAAACTGACTTTACGCAAAACTGTAACCATAGAGCTTTCCACCAGCCATATATGCATATAGTATAGCTGTTTCATTCCATTACTCTCTATGTGTTACATTGCCAGCATATTCCATGTGCTGACCCATTTTCGGGCTGCAACTTCTCATGTTGCAGACTTTTCAGACAACGAGTAAGGTGCTTTTAGGTCGTGGCCCTATACTCAGTGATGCCGTTGGAGTTCATGGACCCATTTATCTTCCGAGTCTTCCGCTGTTTTCGACACTAGATGGCCTTAAGCCATACTTATTGTAATAAGTTCTCTTTGAGACAACGATATAATAAGTGTGTGATTGCCACTCTGCTATAAATCCTTCGATGTACTGTGTGGTGTCAGCATTACTGATCCAGGGATGACACCTGAGCACAGAGCACTTGATCCATTCGGGTCGGGTCGCTACAGAGAATGGTATCAGAGCACACGCTGACTGTAGGACACGACCACTAAGTTAAAGCCATAGAACACCCTTCTCTTCTCATTTTCTAACTCCTCATCTTTTCTACCCTATTAGGATGACGAACGCGAAGATTAAGTACGCTCAACTGGATGAAGGAACACCATTTGGATTTCACCTGAAGGAAGTCACCAAGTACCTGAACATTGGATTACCAAGCTTCACGGGAACCTTCAACGCCACTCTGCCTGAAGAGGAGCGCTGGAAGATTCAAGCTCACGTTCCAGGAAGAACATTCGCGCCAATCACGAAGCCTATATATAGTGTTTTCAGTGCACCAACCTGGAGTCTGGGAAGGAGCATGGCAGCTCATATCACCATAGGACGCATTGGAGAAGTTTATCAAGAAGACCTCAAGGACACTATCTACCAGATTTACGGACGCCGAGACGAACAATGGGAGTTAGTCAGCACCAAGAAGGATAGATCCATTGCATCTTTCATCCAGGAGTTAAACCAGCACATTCGACGCCACGAGAACCAGATGTGCAATGATATGATAGAGTTGAAGAATGCAAAGGCAAGGATCATTGAGCTAGAAGGAGAACTGAAGTGTACACGCAAGGACTACATGGACGATATCGTAGCTCTAGCAAGGCACAATGGCGATCTTAAGCAGGAGATTAAAGAACTCAAGAGGAAGTTAGCATCCACGGAGGAAGACGAGTACGTCGCATGTCCGGACAACTACATCATCATCGACGACACCGATTCGGATCCAAGTGAACCCGACTTTGATGACGAAGCTGGAGCAGATATCATGGAGTCTTCCACCGGTTCAAATTTCTAGATGACCACCAGATAATAGTAGTATTCCCCCATGTAAACATTATAGTTCGAGCACTTTTGCGATAGTTTTAGACCGATTGTAAGCCCTTGTTTGATTGAATGAAGTGATTTTGTGTGCATTTGCTCATGTGCATTGGGGTAGTGTTTTCCCTTTAGACCTCACTCTATTCTTAATTCTCGTCTTTTCTAAACCCTCAGATGCCTCCGAGACGTGACCCCGGATTTGCCTTTCCACCGGAACTCACTCAGTTGATCCAGCAGCAGAATCAATTGATGCAGATGTTAGTCCAGAACCAACAGAACAACAACAACAACAACCCACCACCACCACCACCTGTTGACCACTTAGCCCGTTTCCTTAGGCTGAATCCGCCGGTGTTTTCCAGTAGCACCGAGCCGATAGTAGCAGACGATTGGCTCCGCAATATAGGAAGGGAGTTGACCACTGCAGGATGCACGGATGGTGAGAAAGTGAAGTTTGCCGCTCACCATCTTGACGGACCCGCGGCAGCATGGTGGGAGAATTTCACAGCCACTTACCCAGTTGACACTGTCACATGGGATCAGTTTTAGCAAGCTTTCCACACTGCCCATGTTTCAGCAGGAGCTATGGCCCTGAAGAAGCGTGAGTTTCGCAACTTACGCCAAGGAGGAAGGACAGTTGGCCAGTACGTTGACGATTTCAGCAAGTTAGCACGTTATGCCCCAGATGAAGTTGCTACGGATGCAGCTAAGCAGGAGAAGTTTCTGGAAGGACTGAATGATGAGCTAAGCATGAAGTTGATGGTAGCGAGTTTCAACAACTACCAGGAGTTGGTAGATCGTGCCATCATGATTGAAGGGAAGCACCAGCAGATTGAGAATCGTAAGAGGAAGTATGGACAGGGGAAGTATAACTCTGGAGCCCAGCAGAAGCCCCGTTTTACCCCCAAACCGGGATTTCAGTTTCAGCATACCCATGGAGGAGGTAGCTCGCACAACCATAATGGCCACAAGAATGGTAATGGGAATGGAGGAAGCAACAGCCATAACCGGACCACCCCATCGACCCCAACCAAGAGAGACCTGAGTCAAGTCACCTGTTTCAAGTGTTCCAAGACCGGACATTATGCCAATGAATGTCCCGAAGGCCAGAATGGAAATGGCAATGGAAGCTCTGGGAAGAAGCCGAACCCTTTCAATAAGGGACAGGTGAACCACGTTAGCGTGGAGGAGGTTGAAGATCAGCCCGATGCAGTAATCGGTAAGTTTTTGGTTAAGTCAATTACCGCACTCGTTCTTTTCGATACTGGTGCATCACATTCATACATATCAAGGGGATTTGTGGAAAAGTATAGCCTGCCCACTAGGATTCTTAAAACGCCTATGCTAGTAAGCTCGCCAGGAGCAGAGTACATGGCCAGACAAGGATGTTTCCAAGTGCCATTAAGTATAGGAAGGCATGTTTTCCCAACGGATTTAATTATTCTGGAGTCCCAAGGTCTAGATGTGATTCTTGGTATGGATTGGCTGTCGATGTATGGAGGAAATATCGATTGCGCCAGTAAGACAATTTTGCTTACCACACCATAAGGAAGAAGGATCAAGTATGTATCCCGGCATGTGCCAAACAGGACACAAGTAAACTGCCTAACAGGAGTTGTGCAAGAAGAAGTACCAGTGGTAAAGGATTTTCCTGATGTATTTCCTGAGGAATTACCAGGCATGCCACCAGATAGAGACATTGAGTTTTTGATTGAGTTATTGCCAGGTACAGGTCCAATATCAAAGCGACCGTACCGAATGCCAGCAAAGGATTTGGTGGAAATTAAGAATCAGATTAAGGAGTTATTGGATAAAGGTTACATTCGCCCAAGTTCTTCGCCTTGGGGATCACCCGTACTTCTAGTGGAAAAGAAGGATGGATCATTAAGGATGGTTGTAGATTATCGGGGATTGAATGAAGTAACCATCAAGAATAAGTACCCACTGCCAATGATCAACGATCTGTTTGATCGGTTGCAAGGAGCTAAAGTGTTTTCCAAGATCGATTTGCGATCAGGGTACCATCAATTGAAGATTCGAGAGCAGGACATACCTAAGACAACATTCACCACAAGATATGGACTGTATGAGTATACCGTTATGTCGTTTGGATTGACTAACGCACCTGCCTATTTTATGAACCTGATGAACAAAGTGTTTATGGAGTTTTTGGATAAGTTTGTCGTAGTGTTCATTGATGACATCCTGGTTTATTCAAAGAATGAAGAGGAGCATAAGGAACATTTGCGTTTGGTTTTGGAGAAACTAAGGGAACACCAGTTATACGCCAAATTCAGCAAATGTGAGTTTTGGTTGAAGGAAGTTGGATTCCTCGGACACGTTATATCCGGAGGAGGTATAGCAGTTCACCCCACTAAGGTTGAGACCGTAACCGAATGGGAATCATCAACGACAGTTGGAGAGATCCGGAGTTTTCTTGGACTCGCAGGATACTACCGGAGGTTTATTGAGAATTTCTCAAAGATTGCGAAGCCTATGACGGAGTTGTTGAAGAAGGATACTAAGTTCAAATGGAGATTCAGTCAACATTGATGGATAAGATCAGAGAAGCTCAGAAATCTGACAAGGAGATTGCTGCTATAAAAGAGAAATTGAGCGAAGGAAAAAAGCAAAGGGATTTCGTGAGGATGAGCACGATACCCTATGGTTTGAGGACCGTGTTTATGTGCCAAATGACCCGGAGATCAGGAAGTTGATTTTGCAAGAGGCACATGATTCACCGTATTCGATTCACCCAGGGAATACCAAGATGTATTTGGATTTGAAGGAAACATTCTGGTGGACCGGAATGAAGAAGGATATTGCGGCATATGTAGCAGTTTGTGACGTATGTCAGAGAGTAAAGGCAGAGCATCAGAAGCCAGCAGGATTGTTACAACCATTGCCGATACCCGAATGGAAGTGGGATAAGATAGGCATGGATTTTATCACGGGACTACCCAGGACAAAGGCAGGCTACGATTCGATATGGGTAGTAGTTGATCGTTTGACAAAGGTAGCACATTTTATCCCAGTTAAGACCACTTACACCAGTGCTAAGTTGGCGAAGATATACATGACTAGGATCATTTGTTTGCATGGAGTTCCGAGGAGTATCGTATCAGATAGAGGAACCCAATTTACCTCAAAGTTTTGGAATCAGTTGCATGAAACTTTAGGAACCAGACTGGAGTTCAGCACAGCTTTTCACCCACAGACGGATGGACAGACCGAGAGAGTCAGTCAGATTTTGGAGGATATGCTGAGAGCTTGTGCACTAGATTATGGATCTAGTTGGGACGATAACTTGCCGTATGGGGAGTTTTCTTATAACAACAGTTACCAAACCAGTTTGAAGATGGCACCTTTCGAAGCTTTATACGGAAGGAGGTGCAGGACACCGTTGTCATGGGACGAAGTTGGAGGCCGTCAATTCTTTGGACCAGATTTGATTAAGGAGTCTGAACGGAAAGTTAAGTTGATTCGCGATAGGCTCAAGGTAGCCCAGTCCAGGCAGAAGAGCTACGCAGATTCTAAACACAAGGAGACAGTTTACGAAACCAGAGACAGAGTTTATCTCCAAGTATCCCCACTTCGAGGAGTAAAGCACTTTGGAGTTAAGGGAAAGTTAGCACCGCGTTTCGTTGGACCGTATAAGATCTTGCAACGTATGGGAGAAGTCACTTATAAGTTGGAATTTCCAGAGGAGCTGTCAGGAGTTCATGATGTATTCCATGTTTCTCAGCTGAAGAAATGTCATGCCGAGATGGCGGAGGTACTGCTAAGAGATACCGTGCCACTCGAAGCGATTCAGTTGAAGGACGACTTAACATATGAGGAGAAGCCAGTCAAGATTCTCGATTATGCCAGCAGAGTTACTCGCAGCAAGGTTATCAAGTTTTGCAAAGTTCAGTGGAACCACCACTCAAAGGATGAAGCCACCTGGGAAAGAGAAGAAGATTTGCTCAACGACCACCCTCACCTATTCTCTAGCCAACACGAATCTCGAGGGCGAGATTCATCTTAAGGGGGGTAGTTTTGTAACATCCCAAATTTTCAATTTGGAATGTTATACACTAGATCATCATGCATAGCATATTTTCTTGCATTTTAGTCGATCCTAGAAATTTCACGCAACTCAAGGACCCACGGAGAGAGTTGGAGATTTCGTTATTTTCATATTTGAGAGTTTTCTCGAATTTGAAAAGAGGATCGTTTGATTTATTTATTTCATCTTCAATTATTTTCCAATATCAAAAAAATGAGAGAGGGAATAATATGACTTTCCCAAAATTGAGGAAAAATGAAGATTTAATAAATAGATCAATTTTGGTTTTGCCGGACTTTTGTTTGCTTTTTATTTGGATAGGGAAAAATGCGCGTTTTCAAAATTGCATTTTAGGCCCGGAGAAAAGTTCATTTTGTTCGACTCATTTTTAGGAGTCGGAGAAAATTTACTTTAGAATTTTTGGAGTTCGTTTAGATTTTCTTTCTTTTGTTTTTCCGCGCGCGAAACCGATTTAAAAAAAAGGAGCAGCGCCCCGCCCGGGCCAAGGCCCAGCCAGCCACCGCCCCAGCCTCCCGTGCGCCAGGCGCAGGAGCGCCAGGCCGCCGCCTCCCCTCGCTCGAGCCGAGTCCTAAAAGGACTCTGGCCGGTTAGCCCCCCCCCCCTTTTCCTTGTTTTGTTTTCCTATTCCTACTCTATTTCTTGTCCCCTACCCCAAGAAACCCCCTCCCCTCACCAATATAAATACCCCCACACCCCCCTCCAAAACATCAAATCAAACCCCAAGCC
>NC_041384.1:168423318-168441182 GCF_002162155.2 Triticum dicoccoides
GCGCCCCACCCCGCGCCCCTCACCACCGCCGCCGCCGCCCCGCGCCCAACGCCGCCGCCCTTGTGCATCGCCGCAGCCGCCCAACGCCGCCGTTCACAGGAGCCCCTCGCCGGAACCTCGCCGAGGTAGCCGCGCCGCGTCTCTCCTTTTCCCTCGGTTCGGTTTTTCTTATAAACCGTTCCGATTCTTTTCTTCTCTTCCGATTCGTTTTCCGTTCCGGTTTTCTTTCGTTCTTTGTTTCAGTTTTCTTTTCCGAAAACTCTAGATCGGTTTTCGTTCTTCTTTCGGACCGTTCGTCTCAACGAACGTGATCACCGATTATTCCCGGTTAACGACGCCCGTTCGTTTAACCGTTCGTCTCTTTATTTTCGTCGGATTTATTCCGCGATCGTGATCTCAGATCCGATCTTCGTTCTAGTCTTTCTTCTCGCTCGTTTATCGGAATCAGGTGTTTCAAGCGCCTGGAGTTTCGTTCCGAAACCGCCGTTCCGTCTAATCAACTTGAACAAGTTTTGCCCCGGTAAAATTTGACCTAGTTTCAACCTGCTAGAACCGAGTTGTTTTCTTCCGCCGTTTGTTTTCCGTTTCTTTGTTCGGTTCGTTCTTTCTTTGCAACCAGAGTTCTTAAGTTGAACTTTTTGGTTCGTTCTCTTGTTCGAGTTTTATCTGTGCATTAGATGAGTACTTATTGTATGCTTGTTGCTTGTCTGCGATAGATCACCCGGATTGCGCCGCTTGTTACTTCGAAACCCTAGGTCTCGCGGGTCATCAGCAGGGCAAGTAACACTTTGATCATACCTTTTCTGCAACCCATGTTTTATTGCATTAGATCAATCCTCTCACATTGCATGATTAGGATCTAATTAAACTGTGGGATGGGAAGTAGATAAGGTAGTACCTATTACCTGTATTATTATGAAACCTTTGGGAGCTACTTCTACGTTTGCTTATTATGCCATGCTATGCTAGTAGACGTGGATTTGGTGAGTGATATCCATGACAGATGTGAGTTGATAATTTTAATGGTTTATCTAAGGTGGCAACTTAAACACACATCTGGGTGGATTGAGGCACCTGATGTCTATCAGGACTTGCCTGTTTTATTTTGGACCGCCACCCAGGCTCAAAGGGATCATAAGATCTTTCATGCTAGAAACTTCCGTGTGCAGCCACAAGCCATTATGGGCTCTGGCATAGCTGACTAAGTCGTGCGAACTCTTACGGGTAGACTAGCAGATGTAGGGGAAGTAGGTGTACCGGTCTACCCACATGTAAGGTGCTAGCGCTTCTGAAAGACTGTGTCTCGGTCATCCGTCTTCTCAAACACCATGTAGTTCGAGAAACCAAACGGAGGCGATCGAGTCTTGTGGGGAAAAGTGCGCAAACCTCTGCAGAGTGTACAAACTAATCATGATTAGCCGTGTCCCCGGTTATGGACAACTTGAGTATCTAGTACTTGAATATCATGTGAATCTCAACATGTTACTTCTAATTAATGTTGCTGGGTTTTAATTATTTTAATTGAGATTGAGAATGCTGTCAACCATTCTCAATGTTTCACAACCACCATGATAGTTAAATAAATTTATTCCTTTGCAGTAGGGAAAAATTGGCTTTACGCAAAACTGTAACCATAGAGCTTTCCACCAGCCATATATACATATAGTATAGCTGTTTCATTCCATTACTCTCTATGTGTTACATTGCCAGCATATTCCATGTGCTGACCCATTTTCGGGCTGCAACTTCTCATGTTGCAGACTTTTCAAACAACGAGTAAGGTGCTTTTAGGTCGTGGCCCTATACTCAGTGATGCCGTTGGAGTTGATGGACCCATTTATCTTCCGAGTCTTCCGCTGTTTTCGACACTAGATGGCCTTAAGCCATACTTATTGTAATAAGTTCTCTTTGAGACAACGATGTAATAAGTGTGTGATTTCCACTCTGCTATAAATCCTTCGATGTACTGTGTGGTGTCAGCATTACTGATCCAGGGATGACACCTGAGCACAGAGCACTTGATCCATTCGGGTCGGGTCGCTACAAGAGCCTATGGCTGAAGCATAGGGAACATCTTTCATTTTCTCTCTATCTTCTGCAGTGGTCGGGAATTGAGTCTTACTCAACTTAACACCTTGTAACACAGGCAAGAACCCTTTCTTCGCTTGATCCATTTTGAACTTCTTCAAAACTTTGTCAAGGTATGTGCTTTGTGAAAGTCCAATTAAGTGTCTCGATCTATCTCTATAGATCGTGATGCCCAATATATAAGCAGCTTCACCAAGGTATTTCATTGAAAAACTCCTATTCAAATGTCCTTTTATGCTATCTAGAAATTCTATATCATTTCCAATCAACAATCTGTCATCCACATATAATATCAGAAATGCTACAGAGCTCCCACTCACTTTCTTGTAAATACAAGCTTCTCCAAAAGTCTGTATAAAACCATATGCTTTGATCACATTATCAAAACGTTTATTCCAACTCCGAGAGGCTTTCACCAGTCCATAAATGGATCGCTGGAGCTTGCACACTTTGTTAGCTCCCTTTGGATCGACAAAACCTTCCGGTTGCATCATATACAACTCTTCTTCCAGAAATCCATTCAGGAATGCAGTTTTGACATCCATTTGCCAAATTTCATAATCATAAAATGCAGCAATTGCTAACATGGTTCAGACAGACTTAAGCATCGCTACGGGTGAGAAAGTCTCATCGTAGTCAATCCCTTGAACTTGTCGAAAACCTTTTGCAACAAGTCGAGCTTTATAGAGAGTAACATTACCATCAGCATCAATCTTCTTCTTGAAGATCCATTTATTCTCGATGGCTTGCCGATCAACAGGCAAGTCAACCAAAGTCCACACTTTGTTCTCATACATGGATCCCATCTCAGATTTCATGGCCTCAAGCCATTTTGCGGAATCTGGGCTCACCATCGCTTCTTCATAGTTCGTAGGTTTGTCATGGTCTAGTAACATAACCTCTAGAACAGGATTACCGTACCACTCTGGTGCGGATCTCACTCTGATTGATCTACGAGGTTCAGTAGCTACTTGATCTGAAGTTTCATGATCATTATCATTAACTTCCTCACTAATTGGTGTAGGTGTCACATGAACCGGTTTCTATGATGAACTACTTTCCAATAAGGGAGCAGGTACAGTTATCTCATCAAGTTCTACTTTCCTCCCACTCACTTCTTTCGAGAGAAACTCCTTCTCTAGAAAGGATCCAAATTTAGCAACAAATGTTTTACCTTCAGATCTGTGATAGAAGGTGTACCCAATAGTTTCCTTCGGGTATCCTATTGTAACGCCCCGAGACCGATGTGCCAGGTGTCTTCCAGTTATTCCCTGTTGTTGCCTTGTCATTTGCTTGCGTGTTGAATATTATCATGTCATCATGTGCATTGCATCTTCATGTTTTCAAAACTTGCATCCATCCCGGTCTCCTCGTTTCGTCCGTTGCCCATTCTGAGCCCAGACACACTTGCACGCGCCCGCGGCATGTCCGATTTATTATTTTATAAGTGGCCGGAAAATGTTCTCGGAATGAGTTGAAAGTTGACGTGTGGTCTTATTATAGTGTAGATAGACCGCCTGTCAAGTTTCATCGCATTCGGAGTTCGTTTGATAGCCCAACCGTTAAATTATAGCGGCAATATAGCCGGTCTTTTCGTCGGACGTTTTCGGTCTCTGGAAACAGTCGCCGGGCCTCCCTCTCTTCTCTTCTCTCAGCTCGAGACCGTCTACACAGCCCACCTAGTCCATCCTCCTTCCCCTCTTCGCTTCCGGAGTTGTCCGATGCTATCGCACGGTCCGAAACCTTCCTCGCGCACGCGTCCGAAAAGCTGTCCCGGACTCGACCCGGGCAATCGCCACCGTTGTGTCCGGATCATCCCCAAACATGTACAAAACATCTCCGTTTTGTTAATTGGGCTCCCTAACCATTTTATTCGCGACCGTCCGATTACTATCGTAGGATGAGGTAGTCCCTAACCTAATCCACCTGATGTATACATATTGTCCAACCCTAAAATCAAGGAGAGTCGTCCCATCTTTCCCCCTCGCGCCGCCACTTTCCAAATCCTCCTCGTTTTCCTCTCCTGCCAGCTCCACCTTGCTTTCAGCGCCGCCCAACCAGATCGCAACCTCCGACCTCCCTCGTCGGCGCGCCAAGCCCCGATGACCAGTAGGTCCCCAACGCTGCCCTCCTTCCCTGCCTCCTCTGTTTTCCACTCTTGATCCCGCTCTCTCACGTCCGTGTCTCTCCCCTCCATGGACAGGTACTGCCAAGCAGCGGATTGCCGCTGGAAACGGGCTCCTCGTGCCGATCCCTTCCGCCGGCCTCCACCCCCTCATCTGCCTCCAGCCGTCCCCGTCGCCAAGCGCCGCCGACGACCTCCATCTTCCTGCATCGCGCCATGTCCCGCGCCCCTGCTTCCTCCCTTCGAGCACGAGGCCCAGCGCTCAAGCCGCCGTGCTGCATCTCCGGGAACGAGCTCGACGCCGTCCTCTGCGTTGCCTGCTTGAACCCCGCGCTCGTCTTCTCGCCCGGACGGACGCCTCGTCGGACTCCTCCCGCGCCAAGCCTCGCGCCGTCGACCAGCAGGAACGAGCCCGGCCGCCGAGCTCAAGCCGCCTCGCCGTTCTTGGCCTTCACACGCCTCACTGGACGCTATTGCCATGCCGCCGTGCTCTCGATTCGAGCAGCCGGAGCCCGCCGTCCAGATCCGCTCCATGCTGCTGTTCTTGACCTTCTCCGCCGCCCGCTGATCTCCTGCCTCTGCATCGCGTCGCCGCCATTGCACGTCGTCTGCATCGCCGGCCTCCCCTGCTTCCTGCATCGAGCAGGAGAGGAGCGAACGCAGTCAGCGCCGCCGCTCTGGACTTCGCGCTCGCCCGCTCGTCCCGCGTTGACCGCAGCCACAACGTGCGCGGGCCTCCTCTTGCAGCGCCTCAAGGCCCAGCCACCGGCCCGCTGCTAGTTTTCCCCTGCAGGCCTCCCTCTCCGTCTAAACCGGGCCAGGCCCATGGTGAGCGCCCCAGCGCCCAACAGTTTCGGCCCGTGCCTTGTTTTTTTGCCAGATCTGCGTTTTAGCTTTTTCCCAAATTTTGCCAGATTTGCAGAATAGTCCCTAGAGTTCATGCATTTAATATCTCACAAACCGTGCATCGGATTAAAATAAGTTATATATGAAACTTGCTTAGAATTTTGTGTAGATTAATAATTTGCAACTTTCATCTATGTTTAAAATGCTGTTTGTTTGAATTTGCTTAAATAACTTGCTAAAATGATTTATTTCATAACTAAATAACCGTAGCTCGGAATTTAATAAACTTTATATGTAAATGGGGTAGAAAAATGCCTAGTTTAACATGGTGGCATCACTTTACATGTTTAACAACTATAAAATTTGGTTTAGGGCAGAACAACACCAAACCTAATATATGCATATGGGGATTTACCGGAATTGTTGTTCGTTGCTTCCGGCCTCATTTAAACTTGCCTAGATAGATAGTTGCATTATGCTTCACCTCTTGACATGTTTTAACAACATTTAATATTGTTGGGTACATAAACGAGATTGAACTAAATAACTTGAATGTGGTGTTTCGTCAATATGCAACGGAGTTGCATATTGAGCTCCACTTAATTTGTAGGATTGTTTGTGCACTTTGCCATGCCATGCATATTTAAACTGGACATGCATCATACTCGGTTGTGCATCATGCCATGTTGATGTGTTGGTTGTTTGCTTCTTTCCGGTGTTGCTTCTTCGGGTTGGTTCCGAGAACGTCGCGTTTATGAGGACCCGTTCGACTACGTCCGTTTGCCTTCTTCATGGACTCGTTCTTCTTCCTTGCGGGATCTCAGGCAAGATGATCATACCCTCGAAATCACTTCTATCTTTGCTTGCTAGATGCTCGCTCTTTTGCAATGCCTATGCTGCGATACCTACCACTTGCCTATCATGCCTCCCATATTGCTGAACCAAGCCTCTAACCCACCTTGTCCTAGCAAATCGTTGATTGGCTATGTTATCGCTTTGCTCAGCCCCTCTTATAGCGTTGCTAGTTGTAGGTGAAGATTGGAGATAGTTCCTTGTTGGAACTTTATTTTCTTGTTGGGATATCACTATATTATCTTGTTACCTTAATGCATCTATATACTTGGTAAAGGGTGGAAGGCTCGGCCTTTTGCCTAGTGTTTTGTTCCACTCTAGCCGCCCTAGTTTCCTTCGTATCGGTGTTATGTTCCCGGATTTTGCGTTCCTTATGCGGTTGGGTAATAGTGGGAACCCCTTGAAAAATCGCCTTGAATAAAACTCTTCCAGCAATGCCCAACCTTGGTTTTACCATTTGCCACCTAGCCTCTTTTTCCCTTGGGTTTCCGGAGCCCAAGGGTCATCTTATTTAAACCCCCCCGGGCCAGTTCTCCTCTGAGTGTTGGTCCAAACTAGAGCCCTGTGCAGTGCCCCCTCGGGGAAACTCGAGGTTTGGTTTTAGTTGTACAGATTGCTCATCTAAGTGTGCCCTGAGAACGCGATATGTGCAGCTCCTATCGGGATTTGTCGGCACATTCGGGCGGTGTTGCTGGAATTGTTTTAACTTGTCGAAGTTGTCTTGTAGAACCGGGATACCGAGTTTGATCGGAATGTCTCGGGAGAAGGTATATCCTTCGTTGACCGTGAGAGCTTGTCATGGGCTAAGTTGGGACACCCCTGCAGGGATTTAAACTTTTGAAAGCCGTGCCCGCGGTTATGGGCAGATGGGAATTTGTTAATGTTCGGTTGTAGATAACTTGAACCTTAACTTAATTAAAATGAATTAATTGCGTGTGTAACCGTGATGGTCTCTTCTCGGCGGAGTCCGGGAAGTGAACACGGTGTTGGAGTAATGTTTGCCGTAGGTTGTTCTATAGTTTCTCGTTCGGCTTCGCCTTCTCTTCTCGCTCTCTTTTGCGAACAGTTTAGCCACTATTTATGCTAGTCGCTTGCTGCAGCTCCACCTCATACCTTTATCTTACCCATAAGCTTAAATAGTCTTGATCGCGAGGGTGCGAGATTGTTGAGTCCCCGTGGCTCACAGATTACTTCAAAAACCAGCTTGCAGGTGTCGATGAGTCCGTGCAGATGACGCAACCAAGCTCAAGGAGGAGCTCGATGAAGATCTTGTCCTTTGTGTTGTTTCGTTCTAGTTGATCAGTAGTGGAGCCCAATTGGGGTCGATCGGGGACCTTGTCGCATTTGGGGTTCTTCTTTTATTTTGGTTCCGTAGTCGGACCTTGATTGTTTTTGGATGTTGTAATGCTTTATTCATGTAATTGTGTGAAGTGGCGATTGTAAACCAACTGTTTATCTCTTTTCCCTTATGTATTACATGGGTTGTGTGAAGATTACTTCGCTTGCGACATTGCTTTCAATGCGGTTATGCCTCTAAGTCGTGCTTCGACACGTGGGAGATATAGCCGCATCGAGGGCGTTATAAGTTGGTAATCAGAGCCTTCCCCGACCTTAGGAGCCCCATTGCTTGATCGAATTAGCAGACGAGTTGAGTCTAGAAAAATGTTTTGAGTCATTTAGGAATTATATATCGGAGAGTGTAGGAATTCTTTTTACTCCCCAGTCCCTTCATCGCTCTGGTAAGGCATCCTGACGTAGAGTTTTGACTCTTTTCTTCTCAAATTTCACACAAAAAAATTTAGGATCACGCGGGTTCTTGGAATCATTCCGATCGATTTGTGACGAGAACATTGTTCTTGGTGCCTCCTGTCATTTAGGGGTTGTGGCAGTGTCCCGGGGAGTTGAGCTCCGAGGTGTTGTCATCACAATTTTATCGTTGCAGTTCTGGAATACCTGAGTTTAGTTTTGCCGACATCGAAAATCTCTTTTATGCAGTTGTTGGTGAGATAACCTCGACGCCACCCAGTACTGGGGCGGGAGTTCAGGAGTATCGCCATAACTTGTATAACGGATGCTTTTCGAAGGTTGAGGTAGATGATTTCCGAAGGTTTCTTGGTTATGTGTTGAAGGATGGATACAGCTGGATGTAGGATTTGCTAGTTTTGGGTGAGATATTATGCTTCCCCTGTATCCCCAACACATGATTGCATAACCGGAAAGGTTCGGGAGTTTATAAGTGGGAAATCAAGTAGCTCTTAGGATATTCTTTCCGACTGATGTATGATACGAAATTGGGGTTCGACGTCTAGTGGTCCGCCTATTCACGGTTGGTTTTACAGTGGTCTCGTTGTGTCTTAAAGAGTCCTTGGCTATGCCGACTCGGGGACGCTTCATATGTCATGTGCACTGCCTTGTACATGATGGTGTTGTACGATCGAGCCCGTGTAGGCCCCACCACGAAAACTTCGGACGAAATCTCTATCATATGTTTGTTCCGGCTTATTCTGCAAGCCAATCCTTATTCTGTTTTCAGTTGTGGTATTCGAGTTGCTTCGAAGTCAAATGTGGATTCCATACCTTTCCTAAATGGTGTTCTCATATTCCTATGTGAATACTAATCCTTCTCGATCATCAAGTTTGTCATTTCAATTTCTTTTCAACCGGCGCATTTTCTCTTCAAGTGGATCCGGTCACTTCAACATCCGCAAGATCACCTCTTGGGTTTTCCAACGTTGTTCGTTTCATCTGTCCTCAAGTTGCTTTTATTTTTCCCGCCCACCCACCCTTTTTCTTCAAGGATTCAGATTTCTGAATCAATTGCCATGTTATTGATGAGAAGTCTCGCCATTCTTTTCCGTCAATGTTCTTACCCGGCGGTTCTCTAGAAGATGCTCTACTAGTTCATCATTCTTCATTCTTTTCTTCTCCGGTGGATTCAAGTCAAGTTTTGTTGATCATACCTTTTTCCTCATTTCAATGCTTTCTCATGCCGGTGCACCTCATTATCATTCCACCTCTCACTATTCAATTATTCCGGAGTGCTGAAGATATCTCGAAGATTGGTGTTTCCACTCCTCATTCGTTCAAGATCTTTCGAGGATGTTCTCTCATTCAAGTCTTTTAATTCAACCGGTGCAATCTCTCTTTTCAAGTAATCTTTTCAATGGCGTTTCTTTTGAGTGGGCCCTAACCCACAAGTCTTTTCCCAGGATCTTACCTGACTCTTCTTATTTTCCCGGAGCTATCCTCAAATTCTTTTTCAAAGTTTGACGTAAGAATGAATTATCATCAGTCAAATGCCTGTTTCCAAGATTGGTTTAATTCTTTTCATCGTTGGCTCAATCTTTTCGCTTTTGATTCTTCTAGAGCATCTAAACAATTCTTGGTGGTGTTTCTCGTCGTCATTCTCTGCATTTGAAGACCGAAGAAGTTTTTTCTCTCAATCTTGCTTCATTCTTTTCAAGATTCGTGATTGTAGCTTGTTGCCATCCTCTCTTAATTGTATTCGATTGTGAGAATTCTTTTCACCCATCCGGAGCAATTCAAGATTCTGTTCAGTTTGATTATCCGGAGCCCATCATCTAAGATTTATTCATTCCAGCTTTCAGCTCTCATACTCTAAATCTTACCGGTGCTTCGTTCAACTGATCTCTAATCAGTTCGTGATCCCTTCGTTCTCTTGTATCTAAATTCTCTCAAGCATCTCCATTCATTTGCTAATTCTTCCCGGTGTTTCTTTATATTCTCTTCGTTCATTTTCAATCCTTATGGTGGTTCTTCCAAGATTCTTCTTCCTTCATTTAGCATATCAATGTATTCATTGTTTTCTATCCTACCGGTGACTTGTTGAAGACTTTCTCAAGTTTGCGCTATATCTATCTTAATCTTTCTACGAGGATAAGTAGTATGCCAAATCCGTTGCTTGTCAGCAATTAAATTGTTGAAGGATATGCATAACATAATTCTTATTCTTGTTTTCATCGAGTAAATTTAATTCCTTATTCCAGAGGTTCATTAAAATTCTTGATCTCAATTATTCATCTTTTCTTTTACCGGAGTTCCAAGCTCTCTCAACTATATTGTCACGAAGATCCATCTAATCATTGCAAGGGTTCAACTGGTGTTTTCAACTTCTCCTTCATTCCATTTTGATCATCCTTTTGTTACTGGAGTTCTTCATGAAGGTTCTACATGATGGTTCATCAAGGATTTATATTCCTTCTCGAAGTGTTCATCAAGATTCTTTTCAAAGGAGCTCAAGCTTTCTTCATATTGTAATCCGGAGTGCAATTCTTTCTTCTGTATCATTGGAGATGGTATTTTGTCATTCTTGATAATCTGAGTTCATGTTTCATGATTCGAATGTTGTTAAGAATGAGATATTTTAAATCAATCAACCTCTTCATTGGAATTATCTTGGGTTATATTTCACCTAAAGCCTTCCCTAAGGATTGTTGCTATCCTCGTGCCGATCCCTTCCGCCGGCCTCCACCCCCTCATCTGCCTCCAGCCGTCCCCGTCGCCAAGCGCCGCCGACGACCTCCATCTTCCTGCATCGCGCCATGTCCCACGCCCCTGCTTCCTCCCTTCGAGCACGAGGCCCAGCGCTCAAGCTGCCATGCTGCATCTCCGGGAACGAGCTCGACACCGTCCTCTACGTTGCCTGCTTGAACCCCGCGCTCGTCTTCTCGCCCGGACGGACGCCTCGTCGGACTCCTCCCGCACCAAGCCTCGCACCGTCGACCAGCAGGAACGAGCCCGGCCGCCGAGCTCAAGCCGCCTCGCCATTCTTGGCCTTCACACGCCTCACTGGACGCTATTGCCATGCCGCCGTGCTCTCGATTCGAGCAGCCGGAGCCCGCCGTCCAGATCCGCTCCATGCTGCTGTTCCTGACCTTCTCCACCGCCCGCTGATCTCCTGCCTCTGCATCGCGTCGCCGCCATTGCACGTCGTCTGCATCGCCGGCCTCCCCTGCTTCCTGCATCGAGCAGGAGAGGAGCGAACGCAGTCAGCGCCGCCGCTCTGGACTTCACGCTCGCCCGCTCGTCCCGCGTTGACCGCAGCCACAACGTGCGCGGGCCTCCTCTTGCAGCGCCTCAAGGCCCAGTCACCGGCCCGCTGCTAGTTTTCCCCTGCAGGCCTCCCTCTCCGTCTAAACCGGGCCAGGCCCATGGTGAGCGCCCCAGCGCCCAACAGTTTCGGCCCGAGCCTTGTTTTTTTGCCAGATCTGCGTTTTAGCTTTTTCCCAGATTTTGCCAGATTTGCAGAATAGTCCCTAGAGTTCATGCATTTAATATCTCACAAACCGTGCATCAGATTAAAATAAGTTATATATGAAACTTGCTTAGAATTTTGTGTAGATTAATAATTTGCAACTTTCATCTATGTTTAAAATGTTTAAAATGTTGTTAAATTTGCTTAAATAACTTGCTGAAATGATTTATTTCATAACTAAATAACCGTAGCTCGGAATTTAATAAACTTTATATGTAAATGGGGTAGAAAAATGCCTAGTTTAACATGGTGGCATCACTTTGCATGTTTAACAACTGTAAAATTTGGTTTAGGGAAGAACAGTACCAAACCTAATATATGCATATGGGGATTTACCGGAATTGTTGTTCGTTGCTTCCGACCTCATTTAAACTTGCCAAGATAGATAGTTGCATTATGCTTCACCTCTTGACATGTTTTAACAAAATTTAATATTGTTGGGTACATAAACGAGATTGAACTAAATAACTTGAATGTGGTGTTTCATATTGAGCTCCACTTAATTTGTAGGATTGTTTGTGCACTTTGCCATGCCATGCATATTTAAACCGGACATGCATCATACTCGATTGTGCATCATGCCATGTTGATGTGTTTGTTGTTTACTATGTTGTTTGCTTCTTTCCGGTGTTGCTTCTTCGGGTTGGTTCCGAGAACGTCGCGTTTATGAGGACCCGTTCGACTACGTCCGTTTGCCTTCTTCATGGACTCGTTCTTCTTCCTTGCGGGATCTCAGGCAAGATGATCATACCCTCGAAATCACTTCTATCTTTGCTTGCTAGATGCTCGCTCTTTTGCAATGCCTATGCTGCGATACCTACCACTTGCCTATCATGCCTCCCATATTGTTGAACAAAGCCTCTAACCCACCTTGTCCTAGAAAACCGTTGATTGGCTATGTTACCGCTTTGCTCAGCCCCTCTTATAGCATTGCTAGTTGCAGGTGAAGATTGGAGATAGTTCCTTGTTGGAACTTTATTTTCTTGTTGGGATATCACTATATTATCTTGTTATCTTAATGCATCTATATACTTGGTAAAGGGTGGAAGGCTCGGCCTTTTGCCTAGTGTTTTGTTCCACTCTTTCCGCCCTAGTTTCCGTCATATCGGTGTTATGTTCCCGGATTTTGCGGTCCTTACGCGGTTGGGTAATAATGGGAACCCCTTGACAAATCGCCTTGAATAAAACTCTTCCAGCAATGCCCAACCTTGGTTTTACCATTTGCCACCTAGCCTCTTTTTCCCTTGGGTTTCCGGAGCCCAAGGGTCATCTTATTTAAACCCCCTCGAGCCAGTGCTCCTCTGAGTGTTGGTCCAAACTAGAGCCCTGTGCAGCGCCCCCTCAGGGAAACTCGAGGTTTGGTTTTAGTTGTACGGATTGCTCATCTGAGTGTGCCCTGAGAACGAGATATGTGCAGCTCCTATCGGGATTTGTCGGCACATTCGGGCGGTCTTGCTGGAATTGTTTTAACTTGTCGAAGTTGTCTTGTAGAACCGGGACACCGAGTCTGATCGGAATGTCTCGGGAGAAGGTATATCCTTCGTTGACCGTGAGAGCTTGTCATGGGCTAAGTTGGGACACCCCTGCAGGGATTTGAACTTTCGAAAGCCGTGCCCGTGGTTATGGGCAGATGGGAATTTGTTAATGTCCGGTTGTAGATAACTTGAACCTTAACTTAATTAAAATGAATCAACTGCGTGTGTAACCGTGATGGTCTCTTCTCAGCGGAGTCTGGGAAGTGAACACGGTGTTGGAGTAATGTTTGCTGTAGGTTATTCTATAGTTTCTCGTTCGGCTTCGCCTTCTCTTCTCGCTCTCTTTTGCGAACAGGTTAGCCACTATTTATGCTAGTCGCTTGCTGCAGCTCCACCTCATACCTTTATCTTACCCATAAGCTTAAATAGTCTTGATCGCGAGGGTGCGAGATTGCTGAGTCCCTGTGGCTCACAGATTACTTCAAAAACTAGCTTGTAGGTGCCGATGAGTCCGTGTAGATGACGCAATCAAGCTCAAGGAGGAGCTCGATGAAGATCTTGTCCTTTGTGTTGTTTCGTTCTAGTTGATCAGTAGTGGAGCCCAGTTGGGGTCGATCGGGGACCTTGTCGCATTTGGGGTTCTTCTTTTATTTTGGTTCCGTAGTCGGACGTTTATTGTTTTTGGATGTTGTAATGCTTTATTCATGTAATTGTGTGAAGTGGCGATTGTAAGCCAACTATGTATCTCTTTCCCTTATGTATTACATGGGTTGTGTGAAGATTACCTCGCTTGCGACATTGCTTTCAATGCGGTTATGCCTCTAAGTCGTGCTTCGACACGTGGGAGATATAGCCGCATCGAGGGCGTTATACCTATGAAGACACATTTCTCCGATTTGGGTTCAAGCTTATCAGGTTGAAGTTTTTTCACATAAGCATCGCAGCCCCAAACTTTAAGAAACGATAACTTTGGTTTCTTGCCAAACCATAGTTCATAAGGCGTCATCTCAACGGATTTCGATGGTGCCCTATTTAACGTGAATGCAGCCGTCTCTAAAGCATAACCCCAAAATGATAGCGGTAAATCAGTAAGAGACATCATAGATCGCACCATATCTAGTAAAGTACGATTACGACATTCGGACACACCATTACGTTGTGGTGTTCCGGGTGGCGTGAGTTGTGAAACTATTCCGCATTGTTTCAAATGAAGACCAAACTCGTAACTCAAATATTCTCCTCCACGATCAGATCGTAGAAACTTTATTTTTTTGTTACGATGATTTTCAACTTCACTCTGAAATTATTTGAACTTTTCAAATGTTTCAAACTTATGTTTCATTAAGTAGATATACCCATATCTGCTTAAATCATCTGTGAAGGTGAAAAAATAACGATACCCACCGCGAGCCTCAACATTCATCGGACCACATACATCTGTATGTATGATTTCCAACAAATTTGTTGCTCGCTCCATAGTTCCGGAGACCGGCGTTTTAGTCATCTTGCCCATGAGGCATGGTTCGCAAGTACCAAGTGATTCATAATCAAGTGATTCCAAAAGTCCATCAGTATGGAGTTTCTTCATGCGCTTTACACCAATATGACCTAAATGGCAGTGCCACAAATAAGTTGCACTATCATTATCAACTCTGCATCTTTTGGCTTCAATATTATGAATATGTGTATCAATACTATCGAGATTCAATAAGAATAGACCACTCTTCAAGGGTGCATGACCATAACAGATATTACTCATATAAATAGAACAACCATTATTCTCTGATTTAAATTAATAACCGTCTCGCATCAAACAAGATCCAGATATAATGTTCATGCTCAACGCTGGCACCAAATAACAATTATTCAGGTCTAAAACTAATCCCGAAGGTAGATGTAGAGGTAGCGTGCTGACTGCGTGCATCGTCACCTTGTCCTTAGCGAATCTTTGCTTAATCCGTAGTCACTGTTATGAGTTGCAAATATTAGCAATAGAACCAGTATCAAATACCCAGGTGCTATTGTGAGTATTAGTAAGGTACACATCAATAACATGTATATCACATATACCTTTGTTCACCTTGCCATCCTTCTTATCCGCCTAATACTTGGGGCAGTTCCGCTTCCAGTGACCAGTCTGTTTGTAGTAGAAGCACTTAGTTTCAGGCTGAGGACCAGACTTGGGTTTCTTCTCTTGAGCAGCAACTTGTTTGCCGTTCTTCTTGAAGTTCCCCTTCTTCCCTTTACCATTTTTCTTGAAACTAGTGGTCTTGTTGACCATCAACACTTGATGCTCCTTTTTGATTTCTACCTCCGCAGCCTTTAGCATTGCGAAGAGCTCGGGAATTGTCTTATCCATCCCTTGCATATTATACTTCATCACGAAGCTTTTGTAGCTTGGTGGCAGTGATTGAAGAACTCTGTCAATGACACTATCAACAGGAAGATTAACTCCCAGTTGAGTCAAGTGATTATGATACCCAGACATTTTGAGTATATGTTCACTGACAGAACTATTCTCCTCCATCTTACAACTATAGAACTTATTGGAGACATCATATCTCTCAATCCGGGCATTTGCTTGAAATATTAACTTCAACTCCTGGAACATCTCATATGCTCCATGACGTTCAAAACATCGTTGAAGTCCCGGTTCTAAGCCGTAAAGCATGGCACACTGAACTATCGAGTAGTCATCAGCTTTACTCTGCCAAACGTTCTTAACATTGTCAGCAGCATCTGCAGCAGGCCTGGCACCCAGCGGTACTTACAGGACGTAATTCTTTTGTGCAGCAATGAGGATAATCCTCAAGTTACGGACCCAGTCCGTGTAATTGCTACCATCATCTTTCAACATTGCTTTCTCAAGGAACGCATTAAAATTCAACGGAACAACAGCACGAGCCATCTATCTACAATCAACATAAACAAGCAAAATACTATTAGGTACTAAGTTCATGATAAATTTAAGTTCAATTAATCATATTACTTAAGAACTCCCACTTAGATAGATATCTCTCTAATCCTCTAAGTGATCATGTGACGCCCTCGATCCAATCGTACACTAATCATACACGCAAATGTGTACGATCAAGATCAAGGACTCACGGGAAGATATCACAACACAACTCTAGACACAAATTAAAAATAATACAAGCTTTATATTACAAGCCAGGGGCCTCGAGGGCTCGAATACATAAGCTCGAATACAGAAGAGTCAGCGGAAGCAACAATATCTGAGTACAGACATAAGTTAGACAAGTTTGCCTTAAGAAGGCTAGCACAAAAGCATCTACGATTGAAAAGGCAAGGCCTCCTGCCTGGGAGCCTCCTAACTACTCCTGGTCGTCGGCGTCCGTCACGTGGTAGTAGGCACCCTCGGGGTAGCAGCAGTCGTCAAAGGTGGCATCTGGCTCCTGGACTCCACCATCTGGTTGCAACAACCAGAAAGAAGAAAGAAAGGGGGAAAAGGGGGAGCAAAGCAACCGTGAGTACTCATCCAAAGTACTCGCAAGCAAGGATCTACACTACATATGCAACATTATCAAAGGAAGGCTGTATATGTGGACTGGGCTGCAGAAATGCCAGAATAGAGGGAAGGCCTAGTCCTATCGAAGACTAGCATCTTCTCGAACCCACCATCTTGCAGCAACAGGAGGGAGTAGAGTAGCATAAAGTAAAGTAGCAGTGGTGTTATCAACCTCGGCCGGAGATCCTTTCTCGACTCCCTGCGAGAAAGAAATCCCAGAGCCATACTATCCGGTTATCATCACAATCAAATCCTCATCACCATCCAGTTCTCATCACAAGTATCCAGTTCTAGTTGTATCGATCGGGATACAACTCCAAGTGTCCGTTACCGTAGGACAGGCTATCGATAGATGTTTTCTTCCCTGCAGGGGTGCACCAACTTACCCACCACACTCGCTTAACTCCGGTCGGACACACTTTCCAGGGTCATGCCCGGCCTCGGCCAAACAATACGCCGCAACCCGACCTAGACTTAACAGAGAGGTCAGCACGCCGGACTAAACCTATGCCCCCAGGGGTCATGGGCCATCTCCCCGGAAACTCCTGCACGTTGCGTACGCGGCCGGTGAGCAGACCTAGCTACCTCCTTCAACAAGGCAGGCGCTTGCGCAGTCCAACCCGGCGCGCGCCACTCAGTCGCTGACGTCTATTAAGCTTTGGCTGATGTATACGACGCAGAACGCCCATACTATGCCCACGTGATGGTTAGTGCTATCAGGCCAGAGGCCCCTCGGATCAAATATCCAAATCGTAGTGGATTAGGAACGCGCAGTAACAAGCAGAGACTCACGAAAGATGCGACCCCGTTGCCCCGTCTCGAGGACTTGCGGCAAGGGCTAGGAATGCCTGGCCACGCCTCGTAATTATCTCGCGGGCACCCTCCAGGTCAACCCGACTCCACATCACTCACAATTAAGCTCGTGCGGGTACCCCTCAGGGTCGACCCGTCTTTCCAAGTAACAGTGGTAAAGTCCAAGTATCCGTGTGTCCAAACATTAAGGGGAAAACCCGAGGAATCACCCCCGGTGAATTCCACTCGATGTAATCATCAAGGTGAACGTAAGAGGAATCACCCTCGAGGTTCACACTTGAGGGGTTGCACGACAGAGTCGTATCGGAAGTGGTTAAAGAGGAAATCACCCTCGATGACCACGACCGAATAGCTACACTACAGGGTTAACATCAGAAGTGTTGTAGAGGTCTCACCCTCGGCACTCGATAGTATCCCAGTAGTGTCGAGCAACTAAGGGGAAAGTGATGTGCGGTGCCGGGGCCTGGTCTTCGATCCCGTTGATCGGGTCTTCAATGATGAAGCAGGGGCAACAAGGACAAGGTGGGGGTCACTGATGGATCACTAACCAACCTATACTAAGCAAATTAGGATAAGCAGGTAAGGTACAACAGTAGATACAAAAGCAGGCTATGCATCAGAATAGGAGCAAACAATAACAGTAGTAAAATCTAATGCAAGCATGAGAGAATAGAATGGGCGATATCGGGATGATCAAAGGGGGGGCTTGCCTGGTTGCTCTGGCAAGGAGGGGTCGTCGTCGACGTAGTCGATCACAGGGGCGGCATCGGTCTCGAGGGTCTACCGGAGAGAAGAGGGGGAAGAAACAGTAAATATAAAGCAGACATAGCATCACAAAGCGTAACATGGCAATATGTTGTG
>NC_041384.1:168441192-168486119 GCF_002162155.2 Triticum dicoccoides
GTAGTAAAATCTAATGCAAGCATGAGAGAATGGAATGGGCGATATCGGGATGATCAAAGGGGGGGGGGGGCTTGCCTGGTTGCTCTGGCAAGGAGGGGTCGTCGTCGACGACGTAGTCGATCACCGGGGCATCAGCGGCCTCGGGGTCTACCGGAGAGAAGAGGGGGAAGAAACAGTAAATACATAGCAAACAGAGGTAACCCTAAGCATGACATGACGATACGTAGCGCTAAGCGTTCTCTAACGCGGTCCTAGACGTTATAGGTGAAGGGGGAAATCAACCGGGAAGGTGTTCCCGGTTCCGGACCTGTGTCAGACAGATGACCGGAGGGGGAAAGTTCCATGTTCAGCATGCTAGGGGCATGTGACAGATGAACGGACCGCATATTCGGATTCGTTGGATTTTTCTGAGCAACTTTCATATAGAAAACATTTTCATCCGAGTTACGGTTTATTTTCTATGAATTTTTAAAGATTAAACCATTTTCTGGAATTATTTAAAATAAAAGAAAAGATAAAATGACGTCAGCATGACGTGCTGATGACGTCAGCAGTCAACAGACTCGCTGACCAGGTCAAACTGACCAACGGGTCCCACATGTCATAGACAAAGGGCTAACAGTGGGTTATATTAAATTAACAGGGTGTTAATTAGCAGTTAGGCCCCACATGTCAGTGACTAATTAGCTAAACTAATTACTTTTAATTATAAAACCATTTTAATTAGTTTAATTATGTGGTGGGGCCTACACGTCACGTGGTACTGGGCTACCCAGTCAGCAGTTGACTGGGTCAACCCGGTCAACTGGGGGCCATAGGGCCCGCTGGTAGCGACCCTGGGGGTGGCCCCAGGTGTGCCACGTCGGCGGTTGCCGGCGGCTCAACGCCGGCGACGCTAAACGCGGCGGCGCGGCTCGGATCTCGCCGGAAAACGGCCTCAGGCGACCATTTGGCGCGCGGCCTAGCGCGTTCGAACGAGGGAAACAATCCGCGTCGATCTACGGCACTCATGCGGTCTGAAGCGGACGGAGTCGACGGCGGCGTCAACCGTGGCGGCGCCGGAATTCGGCCGAGGTGCGGTACGCGGCCAGAGGGCACGAGGTGGCGAGCTAGAGGCTCGGGCGGCACTAGGGAGGCGCCCTGAGCACGTTGCCGTGCTTGCCCGGCCTTGGCAACGACTACAGCGACGGCGACTAGCTGCACGGCGGAACCGAGCTCGGCCATGGCGGGCGCTGTGGCGACGGGATCACCAGAGGCCAGGGGAGTGAGGGGAGAGGATGAGGGGCTCACCGCGCGGTGCAAGAAAGGCCCTCGACAGGTTAGGAGCGCAGGCGACCCGGGGAGGAAGAAGACGGGGATCCGGTGTTGCAGGGCTTGCCAGCTCGCGTTCGTGGCCGTAGTCGACGTAGCGGAGCGCAGAGGAGCGGCTGGTTACGACGGAGGAGCACGAGGGGAGCGGTCGCCACGGTGATGCGAGGTGGGACGACGGCGATGGTGCTCGGGTGAGGCGGGCGAGCGAGACAGAGAGGGAGAGGAGGAGCAGGCGGAGTGGGTGGTGCAAGTGGAGGCGGGGATCGAGGAGGCGAGGAGGCGCAAGCCTTATCCCCTCGCTCGGGCGACGCCGGCGAGGCGGGTCCGGCGGGGACGGGCGCGCTCTGCCTCGCCCGGTCGGAGGAACAGGAGTAGGGGGGAGAGCGACAGGAAAGGGGGAGTGGGCCGGCTGGGGTGGGCCGACGGCCAGCTGGGCCTGTCTCTGCGGCCTTAGGCCCAGGGGCAGGGGGGTTTTCCTTTCCTTTTTTGTAAACAGCTTTTGCATTTTCTTTTCTTTTTCTTTTAGCCAATAAAGACTTTGCAAAAAATTATGCCATTGGACAAAATAAATTTCAAAGAAGTATATTGCACTGCCACGAAAATATTGTGAGACTTTAGAAAAAGAATGCCAATTTTATAAATTAAAAAGGCATTTAATTTATTGCTTAGGCCATTGTTTTAAGTAGCTTAGGCCACTTAAACCTTTTGCAAAAATGTTGGTTCACCACCAATATTAGTTGTGGATTATTTGGCACATGATGAACGTTTTTGTGTTCATGTCTGAGCATTTTGAATTTCACACAGAATTTGAATTTGAATTCAACTGTAATGTGAAAGAACATGAGACAATAATGATCAGGCACATGTTTAGCAAAAAGATTAACTTAACCCCAGGGGTTACTGTAGCATCATTACACCGGGGTGTTACAACTCTCCTCCTCTAAAAGAAATTCTCGTCCCGAGAATTAAGAGGTAGAAGGGAACAGGTCGGGGTATTCAGCCCGGAGGTTATCTTCGCGTTCCCAAGTGGTTCCTCTTTAGTATGATTCGACCATTGCACCTTGAGGAACTTGGTAACCTTCTGGCGGGTTCGACGTTCAGCTTCTTCAAGAATGCAGATCGGATGCTCTTTGTAAGTGAGATCATCTTGAACTTCAATCAATTCCGGATCCACTTCACGTTCCGGATCCTTGAAGCATCGACGAAGTTGCGACACATGGAAGACGTCATGGACGTGAGAGAACTGAGGTGGCAACTCCAATTGATAAGCCACCAGTCCACGACGGGCGAGAATACGGAAGGGACCAATGTAGCGCGGAGCTAGCTTGCCCTTGACTCCGAACCGATGAGTGCCTCTCAAAGGAGTGACACGCAGATAAGCTTGTTCACCAGGTTGATAAGTTGAACCCCAGTGTTTCCGGTCATAGTTGCTCTTCTGGCGGGATTGGGCCGCCTTGAGATTATCCCGGACAATGCAAACCTGCTCTTCAGCTTGTTGAATAATGTCCGGACCAATGAGTGCTCGTTCCCCAGTTTCTGACCAATTCAGAGGGGTTCGGCACTTACGTCCATAAAGCACTTCAAAGGGTGCCATCTTCAAGCTGGCTTGATAGCTGTTGTTATAAGAGAACTCCGCATAAGGGAGAGACTCTTCCCACTTCTTGCCGAAAGAAATAACACAAGCTCGAAGCATGTCTTCAAGAATTTGATTGACTCGCTCGACTTGGCCTTGGGATTGGGGATGATAAGCAGTGCTCCAGGTAATATGAGTTCCCATTGCCTCTTGGAAACTATCCCAGAACTTAGAAGTGAAAATACTGCCGCGGTCTGAACTGATCTCCTTCGGAATGCCATGGAGTGACACAATTCGGGAGATATACAAGGTTGCCAATTGACTAGCAGTGATAGTCTCCTTGATTGGCAGAAAGTGAGCAACCTTCGAGAATTGGTCGATGATGACAAATATAGCATCGTTACCTTTCTGAGACTTGGGAAGGCCAGTGACGAAGTCCATTTGAATCTTATCCCACTTCCATTCAGGAATCGGAAGCGGTTGCAGAAGTCCAGCCGGTTTTTGATGTTCTGCTTTGACACGACGACAAACGTCACATTCTTCAATATATCGAGCAATGTCTTGCTTCATATTAGACCACCAGTACTTCTGACGGATGTCTAGATACATCTTGGTACTTCCCGGATGAATAGAGAGAGGGGTGTCATGCGCTTCTTTCATCACCTTCTCTGTCATAAGCTCGAACCGGGGTACGACAATGCGATCTCTGAAGTATAAGGTTCCATCTTCACCAAGTGAGAAATCTCTGGATTTCTCTAAGGCAAGATCCTTTTTCATCAGATCAACATGAGCATCTTTGGCTTGAGCAGACTTGATTGCTTTCAGAAGAGTTGGTTCCAAAACAAGGTTATTCAGAGAACCCTGTGGAACTAGTTGAAGGTTCATCTTGCATAGCTCTTCATAAAGGCGGGGTTGAGCTTTGTAGACCTGGTGATTATTGCAATAAGACTTTCGGCTTAGGGCATCGGCCATTACATTAGCCTTGCCAGGTGTATAAGATATACCGCAGTTGTAGTCAGCAATAGCTTCCATCCATCACTGCTGACGGAGGTTCAGATCTGGCTGAGTAAACAGGTATTTCAGACTCTGATGATCAGTGAAGATCTCACAACGATTACCGAGAAGGTATTATCGCCATAGTTTCAGTGCAAAGATAACCGCAGCAAGCTCGAGGTCATGAACTGGGTAGTTTTCTTCGTGAGGACGCACTTGACGGGAGGCATAGGCAATCACTCTGCGCTCTTGCATTAGGACGCAGCCTAATCCTTGACGTGAAGCGTCGCAATAGATGACAAAGTCCTTGCGAGAATCAGGGGGAGCAAGCACTGGGGCAGAAGTTAGTTTGTCCTTGAGTGTCTGGAAACTTTCCTGACATTTGTCTGTCCAATCGAACTTAACGCCTTTGTGAAGCAGATTAGTCAGTGGCTTGGCGATCTTGGAGAAGTTCTCAACAAAGCGGCGACAATAGCTGGCCAGTCCGAGAAAGCTTCTGACTTGCTTGACAGTCTTCGGAGGGGTCCAGTCAAGAATAGCCTGAACGCGCTCTGGGTTGACGGCAATACCATCCTTGGAGATAACATGACCAAGGTAGGTGACTTCGGGTAACCAGAATTCACACTTGGAATACTTGGCATAAAGTTGATGCTCTCGAAGCTTCTCCAGAACAAGACGAAGATGTTCAGCATGTTCTTCTTTATTCTTCGAATATACCAGTATATCATCCAGATAGACTACGACGAACTTGTCGAGGTAATCCATGAATATATAGTTCATCAGACGAGAGAATGTAGCTGGAGCATTGGTTAAACCGAATGACATGACGGTGTACTCGTAAGAACCATAACGAGTCACAAATGCGGTCTTTGGAATATCCTCTTCACGAACACGGATCTGGTGGTAACCCAACCTCAAGTCGAGTTTAGAGAATATCGATGAACCAGCCAGTTGATCATACAGATCATTGATCCGAGGAAGGGGATATTTGTTTTGAATTGTAGCTTGGTTGATAGGACGGTAATCTTGGACCAAACGGTTCGTTCCATCCTTCTTCTTCACAAAGAGAGAAGGTGCTCCCCAAGCAGAGGAACTTGGACGAATGAAACCCTTGCGAAGAGATTTGTCGATTTCCTCCTTAAGCTCAAGGAGTTCATGAGGTGGCATCTTGTAGGGTCATTTTGCAATAGGAACGGTGCCTGGTTTCAAGTCGATGACGAACTCGACAGCCCGGGCAGGGGGTTTTCCTGGAAGTTCTTCTGGAAATACGTCTTGGAAGTCGCGGACGACTGGAATCTTTTCAATTCCCTCAAGAGGTGCCGCGTTCAACGCATTCAACACATAAAGTCGTGCTTCAGCGTTTCGAACCAGACGAGCATTGTAGCTTACTATCTCATCTGAAGGGTGTAGAAGATGGACGGTTTTAGAGGCACAAACGATAGAAGCCGTATGTGCTTTCAACCAATCCATTCCCAAAATTAGGTCAATATTGGAAGACTTCAGAATAATGGGGGATGCAAAGAATTCCAACCCTTCGATTTCAACTGAAACGTTGTGGCTAATCATGGAGGTTTGGCATTGGCCTGCAGGGGTTTTTACCACTAGTGGAGTGTGCATGGGCTCGCATCGAATGTCATGTGCGTAAGCAAAATTTTCTGACATGAATGAATGTGATGCTCCTGAATCAAACAAAACAGAAGCTGGTACTGAATTAACAAGGAGAGTACCCATCACAGTGGCAGGCTGGTCTTGAGCTTCATTCAGATCAACATGATTAGCCTGACCACGACCATAAGGTCTGGCATTGTTGTTATGGGGTTGATTGTTACGGTCAGTTGAAGACAGAGCCAGCTGGCTATTTTTCTGAGTGCACTCTTTAGCAAGGTGGCCGGGGCGACCACATCTGAAGCACAGACCATCATTGGGATCGGGAGCAGGAGCTTGGGATGGTACATCTCGAAGAGGCTGCCTCTCTGGTGGAGGAGGCAGACGAGGTGCAGCATAGGACTGTCTTGGCGTAGGTGCAGTTGGACGATACATGCTGTGGGGAATCCATATCCGACGCTTCTGCGCTGACGGGCCCGAAGATGAGCCAACGTCGCGACTACGCCTAAGGGATCCCTGGTGTTCCTGAAGACCAGTCTCAACCTGAATAGCCTTGTTCACCAAGGTGGCGAAGTCGGCAAAGTCATGAACGAGCAGTGCTAGCTTGATATCAGGGTGAAGTCCATCATGAAACTTCTCTTGCTTACGAGCATCAGTTGCAATGTCTTCTTCAGCATAACGGGACAATTCCAAGAATTCTCGCTGATAAGCATCTACAGACTTGTTGCCTTGGGTGAGGTTACGGAACTCGCGCTTCTTCCTGTCCATGATTCCCTGAGGAATGAAGCGGGCACGGAAAGCGGCTTGGAAATCTGGCCAAGTGATGAGCGTTCCAGCAGGTAGGGTACGCTTGTGGCTGTCCCACCATTGAGCAGCGGGACCCTTGAGGAAGAAGGATGCGAAGGTGACATAGCTGGCAGGGGCAACACTAGCAGACTCCATTTCATACGTGATGTCTCGGAGCCAGTCATCAGCATCAAGGGGCTGAGTTGAGCTGCGGTAGATTGTCGGGTTGAGGCCCATGAAGTCCTGCAGAGTAACTGGGGTTGGCTGTTGATTCATGTTCGGACGAGGAAACTGAGCCATCATTCCTTCCATGAATTGGCGATTCAACTCAAACTATTGCATCATTCCAGCAAAGAATTCAGGCGGTGGTGGATCGTTGGCACCATGACCACGACCAGCCGGTCTAACCATCCTGCTAACATGTAACAGGGGGTAGTTCAGCATTGAGCATTTGCAAAGGCAAGGATCATTCATGATGAAAACATGCATAATGAAGGAGGTACGATGGATTCCACTTCGTAGTCAACACGACAGGTGTGTGTACTATTCAAGAGGCTATTCTAAGGAATAACTATGGCTTTATCCAACTTCGGCGTGGATGTGGTCGCGGGATCCTAATGTTAGTAAATTCGTTTAACCCGAGTAGAAGAGAGTTCAGAGTCCCAGAGTATAGACGAGGAATAAAAGATCCTAATACCACCCAATAGCGACGTGGGCCCGTAAGCCACACAGCCAATGTTAGTAAAAGTTTTCAGTGACTAGACTCAACTTCGGCCAAGGAGTTGGAAAGGGGGCTACCTACAGGCAGTCGGCTCTGATACCAACTTGTGACGCCCTCGATCCAATCGTACACTAATCATACACGCAAATGTGTACGATCAAGATCAAGGACTCACGGGAAGATATCACAACACAACTCTAGACACAAATTAAAAATAATACAAGCTTTATATTACAAGCCAGGGGCCTCGAGGGCTCGAATACATAAGCTCGAATACAGAAGAGTCAGCGGAAGCAACAATATCTGAGTACAGACATAAGTTAGACAAGTTTGCCTTAAGAAGGCTAGCACAAAAGCATCTACGATCGAAAAGGCAAGGCCTCCTGCCTGGGAGCCTCCTAACTACTCCTGGTCGTCGGCGTCCATCACGTGGTAGTAGGCACCCTCGGGGTAGCAGCAGCCGTCAAAGGTGGCATCTGGCTCCTGGACTCCACCATCTGGTTGCAACAACCAGAAAGAAGAAAGAAAGGGGGAAAAGGGGGAGCAAAGCAACCGTGAGTACTCATCCAAAGTACTCGCAAGCAAGAATCTACACTACATATGCAACATTATCAAAGGAAGGCTGTATATGTGGACTGGGCTGCAGAAATGCCAGAATAGAGGGAAGGCCTAGTCCTATCGAAGACTAGCATCTTCTCGAACCCACCATCTTGCAGCAACAGGAGGGAGTAGAGTAGCATAAAGTAAAGTAGCAGTGGTGTTATCAACCTCGGCCGGAGATCCTTTCTCGACTCCCTGCGAGAAAGAAATCCCAGAGCCATACTATCCGGTTATCATCACAATCAAATCCTCATCACCATCCAGTTCTCATCACAAGTATCCAGTTCTAGTTGTATCAATCGGGATACAACTCCAAGTGTCCGTTACCGTAGGACAGGCTATCGATAGATGTTTTCTTCCCTGCAGGGGTGCACCAACTTACCCACCACGCTCGCTTAACTCCGGCCGGACACACTTTCCAGGGTCATGCCCGACCTCGGCCAAACAATACGCCGCAACCCGACCTAGACTTAACAGAGAGGTCAGCACGCCGGACTAAACCTATGCCCCTAGGGGTCATGGGCCATCTCCCCGGAAGCTCCTGCACGTTGCGTACGCGGCCGGTGAGCAGACCTAGCTACCTCCTTCAACAAGGTAGGCGCTTGCGCAGTCCAACCTGGCGCGCGCCACTCAGTCGCCGACGTCTATTAAGCTTTGGCTGATGTATACGACGCAGAACGCCCATACTATGCCCACGTGATGGTTAGTGCTATCAGGCCAGAGGCCCCTCGGATCAAATATCCAAATCGTAGTGGATTAGGAACGCGCGGTAACAAGCAGAGACTCATGAAAGATGCGACCCCGTTGCCTCGTCTCGAGGACTTGCGTCAAGGGCTAGGAATGCCCGGCCACGCCTCGTAATTATCTCGCGGGCACCCTCCAGGTCAACCCGACTCCACATCACTCACAATTAAGCTCGCGCGGGTACCCCTCAGGGTCGACCCGTCTTTCCAAGTAACAGTGGTAAAGTCCAAGTATCCGTGTGTCCAAACATTAAGGGGAAAACCCGAGGAATCACCCCCGGTGAATTCCACTTGATGTAATCATCAAGGTGAACGTAAGAGGAATCACCCCCGAGGTTCACACTTGAGGGGTTGCACGACAGAGTCGTATCGGAAGTGGTTAAAGAGGAAATCACCCTCGATGACCACGACCGAATAGCTACACTACAGGGTTAACATCAGAAGTGTTGTAGAGGTCTCACCCTCGGCACTCGATAGTATCCCAGTAGTGTCGAGCAACTAAGGGGAAAGTGATGTGCGGTGCCGGGGCCTGGTCTTTGATCCCGTTGATCGGGTCTTCAATGATGAAGCAGGGGCAACAAGGACAAGGTGGGGGTCACTGATGGATCACTAACCAACCTATACTAAGCAAATTAGGATAAGCAGGTAAGGTACAACAGTAGATACAAAAGCAGGCTATGCATCAAAATAGGAGCAAACAATAACAGTAGTAAAATCTAATGCAAGCATGAGAGAATGGAATGGGCGATATCGGGATGATCAAAGGGGGGGTTTGCCTGGTTGCTCTGGCAAGGAGGGGTCGTCGTCGACGACGTAGTCGATCACCGGGGCATCAGCGGCCTCGGGGTCTACCGGAGAGAAGAGGGGGAAGAAACAGTAAATACATAGCAAACAGAGGTAACACTAAGCATGACATGACGATACGTAGCGCTAAGCGTGCTCTAACGCGGTCCTAGACGTTATAGGTGAAGGGGGAAATCAACCGGGAAGGTGTTCCCGGTTCCGGACCTGTGTCAGACAGATGACCGGAGGGGGAAAGTTCCATGTTCAGCATGCTAGGGGCATGTGACAGATGAACAGACCGCATACTCGGATTCGTTGGATTTTTCTGAGCAACTTTCATATAGAAAACATTTTCATCCGAGTTACGGTTTATTTTCTATGAATTTTTAAAGATTAAACCATTTTCTGGAATTATTTAAAATAAAAGAAAAGATAAAATGACGTCAGCATGACGTGCTATTGATGTCAGCAGTCAACAGACTCGCTGACCAGGTCAAACTGACCAACGGGTCCCACATGTCATAGACAAAGGGCTAACAGTGGGTTATATTAAATTAACAGGGTGTTAATTAGCAGTTAGGCCCCACATGTCAGTGACTAATTAGCTAAACTAATTACTTTTAATTATAAAACCATTTTAATTAGTTTAATTATGTGGTGGGGCCTACACGTCAGGTGGTACTGGGCTGCCCAGTCAGCAGTTGACTGGGTCAACCCGGTCAACTGGGGGCCATTGGGCCCGCTGGCAGCGACCCTGGGGGTGGCCCCAGGTGTGCCACGTCGGCGGTGGCCGGCGACTCAATGCCGGCGACGCTAAACGCGGCGGCGCGGCTCGGATCTCGCTGGAAAACGGCCTCAGGCGACCATTTGGCGCGCGGCCTAGCGCGTTCGAACGAGGGAAACAATCCGCGTCGATCTACGGCACTCACGCGGTCTGAAGCGGACGGAGTCGACGGCGGCGTCGACTGTGGCGGCGCTGGAATTCGGCCGAGGTGCGGTACGCGGCCAGAGGGCACGAGGTGGCGAGCTTGAGGCTCGGGCGGCACTAGGGAGGCGCCCTGAGCACGCTGCCGTGCTTGCCCGGCCTTGGCAACGACTACAGCGACGGCGACTAGCTGCACGGCGGAACCAAGCTCGGCCATGGCGGGCGCTGTGGCGACGGGATCACCAGAGGCCAGGGGAGTGAGGGGAGAGGATGAGGGGCTCACCGCGCGGCGCAAGAAAGGCCCTCGACAGGTTAGGAGCGCAGGGGAAGGCCGTATCGACGACAGCGGCGTCCGACGACCCGGGGAGGAAGAAGACGGGGATCCGGTGTTGCGGGGCTTGCCAGCTCGCATTCGTGGCCGTAGTCGACGTAGCGGAGCGCAGAGGAGCGGCTGGTTATGGCGGAGGAGCACGAGGGGAGCGGTCGCCGCGGTGATGCGAGGTGGGACGACGGCGATGGTGCTCGGGTGAGGCAGGCGAGCGAGACAAAGAGGGAGAGGAGGAGCAGGCGGAGTGGGTGGTGCAAGTGGAGGCGGGGATCGAGGAGGCGAGGAGGCGCAAGCCTTATCCCCTCGCTCGGGCGACGCCGGCGAGGCGGGTCCGGCGGGGACGGGCGCGCTCTGCCTCGCCCGGTCGGAGGAACAGGAGGAGGGGGAGAGCGACAGGAAAGGGGGAGTGGGCCGGCTGGGGTGGGCCGATGGCCAGCTGGGCCTGTCTCTGCGGCCTTAGGCCCAGGGGCAGGGGGGTTTTCCTTTCCTTTTTTGTAAACAGCTTTTGCATTTTCTTTTCTTTTTCTTTTAGCCAATAAAGACATTGCAAAAAATTATGCCATTGGACAAAATAAATTTCAAAGAAGTATATTGCACTGCCACGAAAATATTGTGAGACTTTAGAAAAAGAATGCCAATTTTATAAATTAAAAAGGCATTTAATTTATTGCTTAGGCCATTGCTTTAAGTAGCTTAGGCCACTTAAACCTTTTGCAAAAATGTTGGTTCACCACCAATATTAGTTGTGGATTATTTGGCACATGATGAACATTTTTGTGTTCATGTCTGAGCATTTTGAATTTCACACAGAATTTGAATTTGAATTCAACTATAATGTGAAAGAACATGAGACAATAATGATCAGGCACATGTTTAGCAAAAAGATTAACTTAACCCCAGGGGTTACTGTAGCATCATTACACCGGGGTGTTACAGATCACGTGATCCAAATCAACCAAACCATGTCCGATCATCACGTGAGATGGAGTAGTTTCAATGGTGAATATCACTATGTTGATCATATCTACTATATGATTCATGCTCGACCTTTCGATCTCAGTGTTCCGAGGCCATATCTGCATATGCTAGGCTCGTCAAGTTTAACCTGAGTATTCTGCGTGTGCAACTGTTTTGCACCCGTTCTATTTGAACGTAGAGCCTATCACACCCGATCATCACGTGGTGTCTCAACACGAAGAACTTTCGCAACGGGGCATACTCAGGGAGAACACTTATACCTTGATAATTTAGTGAGAGATCATCTTATAATGCTACCGTCAATCGAAGCAAGATAAGATGCATAAAAGATAAACATCACATGCAATCAATATAAGTGATATGATATGGCCATCACCTTGTGCTTGTGATCTTCATCTCCGAAGCACCGTCATGATCACCATTGTCACCGGCGCGACACTTTGATATCCATCGTAGCATCATTGTTGTCTCGCCAACTTATGCTTCTACGACTATCGCTACCGCTTAGTGATAAAGTAAAGCATTACAGGGCGATTGCATTGCATACAATAAAGCGACAACCATATGGCTCCTGCCAGTTGTCGATAACTTGGTTACAAAACATGATCATCTCATACAATAAAATATAGAATCATGCCTTGACCATATCACATCACAACATGCCCTGCAAAAACAAGTTAGACATCCTCTACTTTATTGTTGCAAGTTTTACGTGTTTGCTACGGGCTGAGCAAGAACCGTTCTTACCTACGCACCAAAACCACAATGATAGTTCATCAAGTTGGTGATGTTTTAACCTTCTCAAGGACCGGGCGTAGCCACACTCGGTTCAACTAAAGTTGGACAAACTGACACCCGCCAGCCACCTGTGTGCAAAGCACGTCGGTAGAACCAGTCTCGCGTAAGCGTACGCGTAATGTCGGTCCGGGCCGCTTCATCCAACAATACCGCCGAACCAAAGTATGACATGCTGGTAAGCAGTATGACTTGTGTCGCCCACAACTCACTTGTGTTCTACTCGTGCATATAACATCTACGCATAAACATGGCTCGGATGCCACTGTTGGGGAACGTAGTAATTTCAAAAAAAATCCTACGCACACGCAAGATCATGGTGATGCATAGCAACGAGAGGGGAGAGTGTGTCCATGTACCCTCGTAGACCGAAAGCGGAAGCGTTAGCACAACACGGTTGATGTAATCGTATGTCTTCATGATCCGACCGATCAAGCACCGAACGCACGGCACCTCCGAGTTCTGCACATGTTCAACTCAATGACGTCCCTCGAACTCCGATCCAGCCGAGCTTTGAGGGAGAGTTCCATCAGCACGACGGCGTGGTGACGATGATGATGTTCTACCGACGCAGGGCTTCGCCCAAGCACCGCTACGATATGACTGAGGTGGATTATGGTGGAGGGGGGCACCGCACACGGCTAAAATATCTAAGAGATCAATTGTTGTGTCTATGGGGTGCCCCCCTCCTCCATATATAAAGGGGGGAGGAGGATGGGCCGGCCAAGAGGAGGAGGCGCGCCCAAGGGGGGGCAATCCTACTCCAAGTAGGTTTTGCCCCCCTTTCCTATTCCAACCAGGAGAAGGGGGAAAGGAGGAAGTGGAGACAAGGATTATAGATAGGATTGATTCTAATGGCGCACCGTGGAAGCAGTGCGCCACTACTATATACTAATGGCGCACCTGTTTGTGATACGCCATTAGTGTGGAAGACACTAATGGCGCACCGTAAACAGGGTGCGCCACTAGTATGAATTTGTTTTTCCATTTTCCCATACATACTAATGGCGCATCGGGTCCATAATGCGCCATTACTATCTATAATTACTAATGGCGCACCAAGCAGGCAGTGCGCCATTACTGTAAATTTTGTTTTATTCTTTTTTTTTGCAAAACTACTAATGGCGCATCGTGGCACAGTGCGCCATTACTAGTTTAAACTAGTAATGGCGCACTCAGAGGAGATGCGCCATTAGTATATATACTTATTATTTTTACTTTTTTGCAAAACTACTAATGGCGCACCGTAGGCTGATGCGCCATTAGTAACCAGGGTTACTAATGGCGCATTTTCCTACGGTGCGCCATTAGTAACCTGGGACCAACAAGATATTTTGGACAGCCCACACCTACCCACTCACTTTCCCCACTTCATTCCATCCACCTCCTTCTCCAAGCTTTCGGCCATCTCCTCCTCCTCACCTCATTTCCACCATAGATTCAACAAAATTAAGTGGTGAAATTACCTTTTTTTGATAGGTAAGTAAGGGAAAGCTATCTTCATGATATAGATCTACTTTTTTTCTCCCTAGCTCGCTCCAACAACGTGCACATGCACTTTTTGTGGCCTAGCTAGATCTATGTATGTTTGTGGTGTTGCATGTGTTTGTGGTGTTGCATATATGTTTGTGTTTGAAGGTACCGGTATTTGAAATATGCGATAGTTGCCAATATTTTGCCGGAATGTTTTGATTCATTTCCGTTTCGGCGAGAATTTTGGCACTATGCATTCTTTTTGGTCCTATTTTTAGGGAAGGTCATGCCAAATTTTTTCTTGGTTCTAACATATCGTTTTGCTCTACCCCGCAGGCGACCATGGTCCGCACGATGACTGAAGGCATCGTGAATAGGTTTTTGAGCTCTGCGAAGGCCGAGATGCTTCAAAAGAACGAGACGGAGATAAGATGTCCATGTCGAAGATGCAAGCTGAAGAGCCTTATTGCGGACCCGGATTCCGGGCAGGTGCGGGACCACCTGCTCTTGCGTGGTTTCATGGATGGCTATCGGTGGCAAGGTGATGAAGATGACTATCAAGTCGTCCATGGCCGGGGCCGGGCAAGAAATGAGGAAGGGCAACAAGACAAGTACCACCGCGGCGAGGGCGGGCGAGAAGACGAAGAATCTCCAGGACATGATCACGACGGTGATGCTGTACACAGTCATCATGTAGAAGATGTCGTACATGATGATGAGGAAGATCAAGACGAAGGGAATGATCATGAAGATGAAGATGCCGGAGCAGACGACAATGGAGGCTGGGTGCAGGACCCTCATATTCAAGAGCTGCTTCTCAAGCGGACGGATAATGCAAGAGCTGCCGCCCGAGAGAAAGCCAAGCTGGATCAACTGGAGATAGACGCGGTTACTCCATTGTATGAAGGATGCAGGCCCGAGGATACCCGCCTGAAAGTAACGCTCATGGCTCTGGAGATGAAGGTAAAACACAAAATGACCGACGCATGCTTCGACGAGAACATGTCATTCTGGCACGAACGTCTTCCCAAGGGGAACAAGTGCCCGACCAGTTTCGAGGAGGCGAAGAAAATCGTGTGTCCTCTGGATTTACCGCACGTGAAATACCATGTGTGCATGAACAATTGCATCATTTATCGGGACGAGCACGCGGAGTCTACCATATGTCCGGTGTGCGGCGTCACTCGATACAAGAAGAGGAAGAAAGCTCCTCGAAAATCGGTGTGGTACTTTCCGATCACTCCTCGTCTGCAGCGGTATTTCGCGGACCCTAAGGTAGCAAAGCTCCTGCGTTGGCACGCGGATAGGGAGGAGAAGAAGCGAGAAGATGACGCAAATGATCCGGAGATAGATAAAAAAGACAAGATGCTGTGTCACCCTAAGGATGCGAGCCAGTGGCAAGCGTTGAACTTTGAATACCCAGAATTTGGGAACGATCCAAGGAACATCGTGCTGGGCACGAGCACCGATGGAGTCAATCCGTTTGGCAGCCAGAGAAGCACACATAGCACCTGGCCTGTGTTTGTGTGGATGTACAACCTTCCCCCCTGGTTGTGCATGAAGAGGAAGTACATTCACATGAGTATGCTAATTGAAGGGCCGAAACAACCAGGGAACGACATCAATCTGTATCTGGGGCTGCTGAAAGAGGAGCTTGACACGCTGTGGAAAACGCCAGCCAATACGTGGGACGCCGCAGAGAAAGAATATTTCCCTATGAGAGCCGCACTGCTCACGACGGTGCACGACTATCTCGGTTACGGATATCTCGCGGGGCAGGTAGTCCACGGATTTTCTGGATGCGTAAGGTGCATGGATGACACAACGTATCGCCAGCTAGATAGAGATCCCGGGTCTTCGAAAACCGTGTTCATGGGACATCGAAGGTGGCTTCGCGACGAAGACCCGTGGAGGAAACGCAAGGATCTATTCGATGGTGAAACCGAACCCCGAAAACGCCCGTGTACGAGGAGCGGCGAGGAAATAGACAAGCTGTTGAAAAATTGGAAAGACTGCCCACTGCCGGGAAAGAAGCGAAAGGCGCCAGAGCCGCTGCTGAAGGTATGGAAAACGAGGTCTGTTTTCTGGGACTTGCCGTACTGGAAGATCCACCGTGTGCCTCACAGCCTTGATGTCATGCATATCACGAAGAACGTGTGCGAGAGTCTGCTTGGTACCCTGCTCAACATGCCAGAGAGGACCAAAGATGGGCCAAAAGCAAGGGCAGACTTGAAATCAATGGGCATCAGGCAGGAGCTTCACGCTAATGATGATGATGATGATGATGATGAGGCGAAGCAGGACACGGAAAGTCGTCGCAAAGGCAAAAAGGCCAAGAAGACCGGAAATGACTACCCTCCCGCGTGCTTCACTCTAAGTCAGGAGGAGATCGAGCAGTTTTTCACCTGCCTCCTAGGAGTAAAACTTCCTTACGGTTACGCGGGGAAGATAATCAGATACCTAGACCCAGCGAAGCAGAAGTTCAGCGGGATGAAGTCTCACGACTGTCACGTGCTGATGACGCAGATACTTCCAGTTGCAATCCGTGGGATCATGGACGCGCACGTCCGTGAAACGCTATTTGGCCTATGCAACTTTTTCGACGTCATCTCTCGGAAGTCGATTGGCGTGAGGCAACTCAGAAGGCTACAGGAAGAGATCGTGGTGATACTATGCGAGCTTGAGATGTACTTCCCGCCCGCATTCTTCGACGTTATGGTGCATCTGCTGGTCCATATAGTGGAGGATATCATCCAACTCGGGCCGACGTTCCTGCACAGCATGATGCCGTTCGAAAGGATGAATGGTGTCATCAAAGGATACGTTCGCAACATGTCACGTCCAGAGGGAAGCATAGCCAGGGGCTTTCTGACCGAAGAGTGCATCTCTTACTACACGAATTATCTAGGCATCGAGAACCCCGTTGGTCTGCCCGTCAACAGGCACCTCGGCAGGCTCGCTGGATGGGGTCACCATGAGGGTCGCCGCGAAATGCATGTCGACTTCGAGGGTCGACTCGCCGACTTTGAAAGAGCAAACCTAGTCGTGCTACAACACATAGACGTGGTCGATCCTTGGGTGGTAGAGCACAAAACCTTTATTAAGAAGACGTACAATGACCGAGGCCAACAGAGGACGGACGGAGATATACTCAAAGAGAACAACTCATGTTTCACGCGTTGGTTCAAGCAGAAGCTTCTGTCGTACCCTTTACATGAGGATTCTTCCGCGGAAGAACAACTCATATTCGCCTTGTCACAGGGCGCCGAGCACAACCTGATGACCTATGAGGCGTACGATATCAACGGCTACACATTCTACACCGGGGACAAGGACATGAAGAGCGATGGTTATCAGAACTCCGGGGTAACGATGTAATCCTACACCGGTAACGACAAGGACAGATACTACGGAAGGATCGAGGAGATCTGGGAGCTGAGCTACGCTGGAGAGAAGGTCCCGATGTTCCGTGTCAGATGGGCCAAAAACGTCATAAAAGAAGACCGGTATTTCACCACCATGGTTATACCCGAAGCCAAATCCAAGACCGCGGGCGCAAACGTCACCGCGAAAAATGAGCCATGGGTACTGGCTTCCCAAGTGGACCAATGCTTCTTCATTACCGACCCGCCAAAGCCCAGTCGTGTTGTCGTGAGGAGAGGCAAAAGGAAGATCATCGGAATGGATGGAGTAGCCAATGAGCAAGACTTCGACAAGTACGGCGACCCGAAGATCGAACATGACGATGACGATGAAGTAGCAGCACACACCACAAGAAGAAGCAGGACCACCCTACCTAAAGGACGTCTGTTCCACAGAACAACTCCGTTTGCGAAAAAGAAGGGCAAGAAGATTGTGAACAGATAGCTAGCTAAGACCGATTGTATTTAAATCGTAGTCTTCATTTCTTGATGGTATTTCATGGGCACCTTTTGATATCATGAATATTTTTAAATTTCATGGGCACTTTTTGAATTCATGAGGACACTTGATCTCGATTCCCCCTCCATCTCGATCTCGATCCCCCTCCATCTCGATCGCACCCGCACCCTCCCCCACTAGCTCCACCCATCGCAACCCTCCCCCGCTCCACCGCCGGAGCACCCGCCCCCCCGCACCCGCACTTTTTGAACATATTTTTTAATTTTTTTTTACTATTTTTATAAAAAATATTACTGTTATAATTTAAACAAGTTTGAACATATTTAAACACAAATAAATATAAAAAACAGCATTTAAAATGCATAAAAAATATTACTGTTATGATTTAAACAAGTTTGAACATATTTAAACACAAATAAATATAAAAAACACCATTTAAAATGCATAAAAAAATATTGGGGATCCTGGGAATCGAACCCAGGACCTCCTGGTGTGTGTGCTGCGTGCTGACCAGTCGGGCTAGTGCGTGGGTTCTGTTGTAGATAGGGTTGGGCTGTAGATATGGCTACTAGGCTAGGTTAAAACAAAATTCTAATGGCGCACCGAGGGGTGGTGCACCATTAGAACAGTCGTACTTATGGCGCACCTGCGTGTGGTGCGCCATTAGAAAGCTTCCCTCCACCTATTCCCCTCTGGCCTCTCTCCCTCCCTCGCCAGATCCCCCCCCCCCACTCGACCTAACTTTGCCCCCGCGCCGTCGCCCCCCTACGCCCAGCCGCTGCCGGAGCTTCAACGCCGGCGTCTTCCTCAGTCCGGGCATGGGGTGCAGGATGACGACCGCGGCCGCCGGCCTTCCCACGGCCAACTGAGGCATCCCTTCGACGACGCCGCCGCCGCCGACCCCGACCCCAACCCCGACCCTGACCCCTCCGGCGACCGGCCGCGCCTGCCCAGGTACCTCTCCTCCTTCCTCCTTCCTCCCTCTCCATCCTTCCTCCCTCCCCAACCTATGCATGGTGATTCCTCCCTTCTCCTCCACCCCCTCACCTGCAAACCCTAGGGCCATGGCGGCAGGCTTCTTGCTCCCTTGTAAGAACATCCTATCTGTTGGCCTACATGTATTTCAGAGAACAAATTCGTAGTTCATTTCATTCTGTTGGCCTGCATTAGGTAAGCATCAAGTGGATTTAACTATTTTAGATAGTTTCAGTTAACTGTTTTGCGTTTCCTGAAGAGGTTCACCTATAGTTTCAAAAATTCAGTCACTGGATATATGCAATAATTTACAAAGAGCAAGTGATGTAGAGCAAAAATTCAGCAAATGATGTATAGTTTCAAAAATTCAGTGAAACTGAACCTACCCTATTGCTTCATGTAGCAAAGGCGGCAATGCAAGCAAGCTCATGCTTGGCTTAGCCAAATTCATGTTACTGAATTTTTTTCAACATGATAAAATTGTCATGCTACTAAATGTTATAGAAATGCAAGGGAACACAGAAATACTAGGGCACACAACATTTAGAGTACTCTGAAATTCAGTTCTGAATTTTTTTGTTAGATAGTGGCTACACTAATCTAGAGTAGTATCCCAATCTGATGGAGTACTTGATTTGGGGGACTGAACTTATGCTTATGTATGCCATCAGAAGCAGTTCGAAATCATTATTCTCTCTTTTCCTTGCAGGTTTGGGCAACTTCAGTCGGTTGATCTTGAATCCATTGAGCCTTCACTTAGAGCTGGTACTCATCCATGTAACTCTTCACATTTCCATGTAGGATGGTTGCCTATCACTTACTAGTGTGCTAGTGCCCCTTAGTCCAAAGACTAATAGCTATGACAAAGTATAATTCCTTGTAGTGTTTAAGTATAACAAAATTCAGAGAAATGCATGCAGAAGCTAGATCAGTACCAGCTAGCTAGCTAGCTAGTAGTAGTACTACTGCTACTGTTCTTTCCTTTCTTTTGGTAGTACTACTGCTAGTAGTAGTACTACTGCTACTGTTCTTATGTGTGTTGTCCACGGATTGGTGTACAGTCCTCCTTCGAACCCAACTTTTTCACCAGGTGGAACCAATGTGATTAACTTTAGGATCATTCTATATGCATTTTCGCTGTTAAGAAGGCGCGCCCACAAAGCCATCTTCCACGTGCTTGACCATCCAGGTCCATCTTCCCCTAGTAAGAAACAACGATGTATTAACTTTCGATTTGAGGAGAAATGTCCCTTTACTAGTAGGTGAGATAAACCAGTACTAGGAAAATATTTCTTGTTGCACCCTTTCTTGGCAAAACACATACAGCTACAAGTTTGTGTCTTATGTTTTCACTTGATAAGCGATGCTCCTAAGGCACATCCCGATAGTAAACCATTAATTCCAGCAATGAAGTTCAACAATGTGTATTCTTATTAGACTAGCATAATGCCCGTTTGCTGCCACAGATTAAAAATTACACTGCAAGATTAAGATGATTATACTGCTATCTGTGCCAGACCACACCATCCATATCTGCTCTTATACACCCCCTTTGTGCTAGATCGAAGTCCAACAGTGGGTGTGGCGACTGTCAACAGTCATGATGATGGACAGATTGCCACAACCATTTGATTTTCTTTTGCATTCATCCTATTGTCAAAACATGCACAATTATTTGACTAATTCCATAGTATTGCTCAATACGGTTGATTCAAAAAGCAGGACAGACAAAAAGGACATATCAAATGTGGACATGTACTGTAAGGAAAGCATAAGCTATTTTATACCGAACAAGTAAAATCATAAGACTAATCTGCTGTATCCATTACTATATTTGGTCCATAGATGTTTATGACTCTGAGCCATGATCTGTAAAAATACATTTGTCATTCTTTCTGTGTTTGTACAGACTTTCTAAACTATTGATGATTTTTTGTTGGGAGACATATTATATCTGGAATGGAAGCTCACATAAGTTGAGCTGATTTTTGTCCATATGAAAGCAGAGGACCATATGGTCTGTGGCTGGGTTTTGTCTCCGACCATCGTGTCGTGATGAATTTGCAGGTACCCCGAGAGGCCCTTGAGTTTGCCGGAATGTCGATTAACTTCCGTTCCGGCAAATTCGGGTACTCCATATGTCCTATTTTCAGCAAAGGTCATGCTGAAATTTTCCGTGAATTTTAGCATGACTTTGCTAAAAATAGGACATATGGGGTACTTGCGACTAATGCATGGGCCGGGCTATCTTAGTACTTAGTTAAGTAGGATGAACTGCCCTGCCATTCTTGCTGCATTAAATCATAGGTGGCAATAGAGCCAAGTGATTAGGCCCAACTTAGAATTATCCTTAGCATCGATAAACCCTAGATGATAAACCCAACATAGGTGGCAATAGAGCCAAGATTAGGCCCAACCTAGGGTGCCTCGGCATCGATAAACCCTAAATGATGAAAACTTAACTTGGTTGCCCCGGATGCCTCGGTGTCGATGAGAACCTAAATGATGAAAGCTTAGGCTTTTAGGGTGCCTCGGTGTCGACAAACCCTAAATCATGAGACCATGATCTTGTTCCTTGACAATAACCATCTTTTTGACCAAACTTTTTTCCTATTTAGAGAGAAACATGGCCCACAACGATGAGGCCGGTGGTTCGGGCGGCAAGCAATTCTGGGAGCTGTCCCAAGAGATGGAGGAACAACCTCACCGCTATGATGACGCCGCAGAAGACACCGATCCTGATTACACAACCCCTAGTGGCGTCGGGGATGACACCATTGATGGTGCCGCCGAGGATGCCACCACTGATGATGGCGGCGCACACACAGATGGTGGCGGCGCACACACAGATGGCAGCCAACTGAAGAAGCAAAGGAAGGACCGGCGCCCGAATGCGCTCCGCACCGTCAAGGAGGAATTCACTCAAGTGGACTCCGACGGGAATCCAACGGAGCCCAAACATATAGTCAAGGGGTACTCGGTTCAGCTCGGGTGCATTCTCCGGAGCACCGTCTCGATCAACACCGAGAACCTTAGGCATAAGGACCGAGGGAATTTGCGCAACCTCCTCTTCACGAAGCTGCACGAACGATACAAGTTCCCCACCGAATTTGAAAACACACGCCTCTCAGGGAATAAAGTGAACAATGCCGCCCTCACGAAGATGAGCACGGCCCTGTCTACTTGGAGAAGCGCGGTGAAGAGAATGATTGATAAAGGTGATATTTATGACAAGATCAAGGCGAAATATCCTTTGATGAGCGAAGATGAGTACAAGGAGTTCAAGATCAAGTGCCAGAGCCCCGCAACCTCCGAATCAAGTCAGTGGGGGAAAGAAATGCGGGAGTTGAACTTAGGGGAACACAAACTCGGTCCCGGCGGTTATAGAGTGGCGGAGCCTATATGGGACAAGGAGGACGCGGAGCGTGCCGAGCAAGGCCTACCGCCCCGCTTCGAGAAATACAGCGGTGACAAGCAGACCAGGAACTATGTCAGGGCCCGGTACAAGGAGGACCCGATAACAAAGGAGCTTACCACGGATCCGAAGACCTGGGCGCTTGAGCTTGTTCTGGTAAGGAATACACCCCCGCGTAATTAGCTCCATATGGTTGCACTCTAATTAATCCCCAATATTTCTAAATGGTTCATGTTCCTTTCGCAGGACAATGAAAGCAGTAGCGCGGGGTCGTCTAAGAGCTCCCCTTTCGACACCCCTTTAAATAGGGCATTGAACGTAATGAAAAAGAAGGATAAGCTCGATAAGCCGACGTCAGCTGGTCGTGTGGCCGGCAAAGGTTGTCCACAAAATGGGGGTCATACTATACCGCTGGTGTGCAGAAGGAGAAAAAGACCAGCTCGGAAAGCCAGATGCGCGAGGTTGAAGAACTCAAGGCACAAGTGGCGCGGATTCCGGAGCTTGTCCATGAGCAAGTGCAACAACAACTTGGAACGACGCTCAACGCCATGGTGCCTACGTTGATTCATGGGCTGACGACGTGGATTGCGGGCGGCCAAAAGGGGCCTCCCCCGGTTCCCAGCTTCACGGCCAGCAACTCGCACAGCGCGGCGGCGGCACCATTGGTGTCTCCGGCGGCGGCGCCATTGGTGTCTCCGGCGGCGGCGCCATTGGTGTCTCCGGCGGCGGCGCCATTGGTGTCTCCGGCGGCGGCACCATTGGTGTCTCCGGCGGAGGCGGTATTCGTGTCTCCGGCACCGGCACGGGCATTGGAGCTTAATGCACCCGGGTGTACGCCGACCGGCACCTCGCCAGCAAGCGCCCCCTCCGTCAGTTGCACGCCCGCCGTTGGCGGTGCCTCGACATTAGCCGAGCTCGACGGCATCACGGTAACTAAGCCTCTCGGCCGATGACTTCATCTCCTTGCCTTTGACTGGGCATCCCTGACGCCCTATACATGTTTTTCCAGGGCACCGCCGACGTTCCTTGCACTCTTCTGCACTTCGTGGGCGCCGAGTTGGTCGATGTCGCCAAGGGCAGAATCGTTCAACCGGGCAACCCCATGTTCCACGGTAATCCGATGCCAACCACAATGTATAGGGTTGAAGTGGTCCGGGTGCTGCCAGGCTGCGACGAGCTATTACCTCCGATTCGACCCGCTGGGGCCGACGAAGAAGATGAGATGACCCTCGGCACCTGCGTAAACTGGCCCCTGCTATGGCCGAAGAGCCAGATTCGTTTGGGGGCGGGGGACACCACCCCACAGACAAGACCGCCAGTCGTGCCGGCGCCAAGCCATGGCAAGAACGCCGCAACGCTACCGGACCTGCCGGACATCCCTATGGCACAGGATCCGGACAGCCCTATGGCACATTTACCAAAGTTGATAAGTACTTTGCCGAACATGGGTACGCTGACGAGTTCTGCGGGCCTCTTTCTCAAGAACCCAACCAAGACCACCGCGATCTAGCTGGTACGGCGGAGAAATCCAATTGCAACAAGTGTCGTCTGGCGTTCCGTTCTCAGGACACGCCTCCAGCTCCCGCCTTCACCGAGCCTCAGATAGCTGAGGCGCGAAATATTATCAGCCCCAACACGCTGAAGAAGGCGGTCTGTGAGCAGAACTCGGTCCCATTACAGGAGATCAAGAAGAAGGGCCGGAAACGAAAGACTAACAAGGGCGCCGGTGCGAGCCAGCCGGCACCGAGTTCGATCCGTGCTCAGGACGGGCCACCTTCACCTAAGGATATCTCGAGGAGGGTGCATGTGGCGGGTAGGGCGATGCTACCGCCAAATATGCTGAATGCTGCAACCGGTGCTATGCGGAGTCTGCACGACAGTGTTCTGATTTTGGAGAAGCGGCGTCTCAGAGAGAAGGAAGTGGCATACCCGGTTTTCGTGGCCAAGGTGCCAGAGAGCAAGGGCTTTGTGGATGGCGACATCGGGGGTATGATCGTCCTGCGGTTTGATGACATCTTTGCTATGTTTAACCTTCATCCGTTGCACTACACCTTCGTTCGGCTGTTTTCGCTGAGCATGCAGATGCGGATCATTAGAGACAATACCCCGGACATCGTGATAGTCGACCCCTTCTACATGCGTGCCAAGCACTTGAGCAGCACTGGGGACCGCCAAATTGCGAGTTCACACCTCGAAGGCGTCATTCTGGCAAACGCAGATAAGGATAACTTCCTTGTGCCTTACTTTCCCGAGTAAGTCATCCCTTAACCGCCCCGTAACATATGATTTCTTAGATTTCGATCGTTCTTTTTTTTCTAACATTCCGTGTTCTGTGCAGTGACACACATTGCACACTCATCCTCTTAAGCCCGAAATATTCCATGGCCACGTATTTCGACCCGAACCGTAACTCCATGATAGACTACACAAATGTGAAGAAAGTTCTTGATGATGTTCTCCCCGGCTACGCCCAATCTAGAGGCACCTTCACCAGGCCAGTTCGTAAGTACGGCAAGCACATCTTCTCACACAATACGAAGTTCTGCTGCGTCAAGCAGCCGCCTGGCGGTCAGAAGGATGCCTACTACGCCCTCCATCACATGCGGGCGATCGTAAGGGACCATCATCACCTTCTGCTACCAGATAATCTCAAAGATTGGGCCGCGAGCTTGTCGGCAGTCCAGGACGCGGACCTCAGACAAGAATTCTTTCGCATCCAGTCGGAGTTTGCGGACATCATCCATCAAGATGTCCTTCATACCGCGGGGCGGTTCTTCCTCAGATATCAACCATCCAACAGTGAGATAGATGAAACGCTACAAATGCAGGGTGACAACGACCGTGATTTCATGACCATCACGACAGACGGCGGCTTCACCCACGCTCCTGTCCGATGAGTTGAGTCGAAAGTAGTGATGTGTAGTTCTGAAACATTGATTGGCTCATGTTGTAATTAAACTTTAATGAATTCGGATGTCTCTTTGGTTTGGACGGTTGTTCAACTTAGATGTAATCGATGCTATTTATTAGTAGGATCATGAATCGTGCTATTAATGTCTTGCTTTTCTCTTCCGATCCTTTTGTTGCATACTTACACATTGCTTATGTATTGTCTGTTGTTTGGCTTGTGCATAGAGATGCCGTCGTATGTCGTGTACAAGGGTAAGGTTCCCGGAGTCTACGATGACTGGGAGGAGTGTCGGAGACAGGTTCACCGTTTCAGCGGTAACAGTTACAAAGGGTACACCACTAGGGCGGAGGCCGAATCTAGATACGCCCGCTATCTAGCGGGAGAGAGGAGGGAGCGTTGGAGGAACCGGATGAAGACCAGTTTGATCGCGATGATGCTCATCGTGATGACCACAGCTCTCTTCTATGTGATGGTAGTTTAGATGATCGATATCGACTTGTAATGTGAAGGCAAACTCGATACTCGCGGTCTTGAGACTTGTAATGTTTTATCTTTGTCCGGTCTTTTGAATCCGGAGACTAATATGATGAATTGTATTCGGAGACTAATCTTCTATTGTATTTGATGAATCTGATGTTGCTGTGTGCTGCTGTCTATATTCTATGCAATAATATATTTTGTAACCTGTGCAAAAATCAGAAAGGCAAAAAAAATAAAACCTAATATTCATACTAATGGCGCACCACACAAGACACTAATGGCGCACTGTGATCATCACACTAATGGCGCATTAGCTGTTGGTGCGCCATTAGAATGCCAAAGCACATTTGTACATATGGCCCCTGGGAGGCATTCTAATGGCGCACTGCAGGCTATACTAATGGCGCACTACGCGGTGCGCCATTAGAACACCAGATACTAATGGCGCACTAGTAGTGCGCCATTAGAATTTAATTCTAATGGCGTGATGCCAGTGGCGCACTAGTAGTGCGCCATTAGAAGGCAAATTCGGTGCGCCACTAGCATGCCTTTTCCTAGTAGTGCGACGAGTAAGTGATACGTTAGGGTTACGATTCTACACTCAACTTTGCTGTTGGTGTTGATGGGAATCCACAACCTTGTTACTTCCGCTATTTTGGATTGAGGTAAATAGTATTTACGTTACTTTTACATGTGATTTACCTCTATTATAAATCCTCGAGTACTGTGTTTGTCAGCATACCGATCCAGGGATGACACTTAAGCACAGAGACTTGATCCATTCGGGTCGGGTCGCTACACTTTGATTCAACGAGCTAGTCAAGTAGAGGCATACTAGTGACACTCTGTTTTGTCTATGTATTCACACATGTATCATGTTTCCGGTTAATACAATTCTAGCATGAATAATAAACATTTATCATGATATAAGGAAATAAATAATAACTTTATTATTGCCCATAGGGCATATTTCCTTCAGTGGCCTCCTCGATTGTTTCTTGACGCCCACTCCAAGTCTCCTGGATCACGTTTGTTGAGAAAATCACGTTCCCGAAGGTTTCATTCTGTTGGACTTCGTTTGATATTCATTTTCCGCGAAACACTGAAATAGGAAAAAAAACAATTTGGGTTGGGCCTCCGGTTAACAGGTTAGTCCCAAAAATAATATAAAGGTGTAAAATAAAACCCATTAACATCCAAAACAGATAATATAATCACTACAAGAAATATGTCAACTTGTGACCAGCACTATTGGTCACTGAATGGTCACTGTTTTCAATTTGTGACCTTTTTGTGACCAAAAACATAAGGTCAAAAGCTGGCAGTCATAAACTGACTATAGCGACCTTTCTTCTGGAATGGTCGTAGACATTTATGACCAAAATACGTCTACTGTGGCGTTTTGGTCACTAGCAACCTCCCCAGGCCATGTAGGCATCCAGCGTGGCAATCTGATGTGGCACAAGATTCATCCCGGTCCAATTCGATTTTCTACATGGGCCTAGCCCAACAATTCGGCCTTTTCAATGTATTTTTTTCTGTGATTTTATTAGCTACATGGGTCTGGCCCAACAATTCGGCCTTTGATTTCTTTTCATGGCCCTTTTAACAGCAGGTTTTCTTTTGATCTTTGTTTGGGCCATTATATTTTAGAGCTGGTCCCACCAATCAAATGGGTGCCACTTGTCATCATCTCACACATTGGGCCCACTTGACAGATATTTCAAAATTGCTCAAATTATTTTCATAAATGGGTCCCACAAGTCAGGTATCCATTCCACAAACCAGATTCAATGCCAATATATTTTCCAGTACAGAAATGCATTTCAAGTAAACAATATTATTCTAAGAATATGTACATAACTCCCAGCATTTGAATAACAATTAGCAAGGACATATACATCAAATTCTCAGCAAAATCAGGAGTACATCCAAATTCCAAGGGCAACATTACAACAAAGTCCTGCATCTCCCTAGGAGCAGGAGGGATAAGAGAGCATGCATGCATGCCTAGATCATGCATGCCTTGCTTCTTCCAACTTCGCCCCAGAGCTCACGTCAAAACATGAATGAAGGCAATCATCTGCATGTTATAAAACAAAATGGTTATGAACACAATGTATGAACTGAAAGGAGCAAGCTATTTTGTATTTGAGAAACTGAAAAATGCACGAACAATTTTTCAGAAGATAACTGAATTTTTGTGCATGCATTTAGACAGGAAAACAAGGGCTTGTAGTATACACATTAATTAGAAAAGGATCGCAAGACACAAATATAAGCTAGAATTGACAAGTATGCATTAATTTTAACATAGCATCACTAGCTCTCTTGTTGTCTGCATATTAAACCATATTGGAAAATGCTCAGGAGTGGGATTTTTGTTGGAAGGGACTTACGGTGGCCACCGACTTGTTCTTGGGGTTCTTCTGCTTGAACTCCACGCGGAACTCGCCTCTGACAATAACCAACCAACAAACAGCAAGTTCAGAACAACGGCCGCCCGGAAACCACGGGGAAACAGGAAGGTGGTAAACATAAGGGTAGGTGAAACTAATAATTAACATCACAGGAGAGAAAACATAGATTGACTATATAAGAACAATATATTCCTTAGCAAAAGATGCCGCTAGGACCTATACAGATTGACTGAACAGTATATTCCAACGCAAACACATGACAACAAAATCCTCTTCAATTTAACATGAGATATATAATACGTAAGTCACATCTAGCAACCTGTCTAGACTCTGGACATTATTACATAGAGCATCCTCTTCAAATTCCAATCTTTCTCTTCTTCACATATACTCTGTACAACATAATAGACAAGCCAAGCAAAATCTTCTAACTTGGTGGTAACAAGTGTACATATTTCAACTTTGAATGCCTTCAGATTAATTAGCAACTACCCAGACGCAAGGAGAGGAGGAGGGCATACCTCGGTTGCCGTCAACAGCCCAGCCGGGTCCTCTGTTCTACAAATCTGCAGCTTGTCGCCGAGCTCCACTAGTCAGCCATGGCACTCAGGAACCAGCTTCTGCTTCAGCCCCAGGCTGCAACAAACGCACACACAACGATATAGTTATATCACCACCAAATGCGCCACATCAAATTGAAACAAGATCAAATCAAAAGAGTCACACAAATTCAAGGAAATGGTATAAAATCTGCCATCTTCATGCAAAACTTCAGTCACTCCCACCCACCATAAATTGCAATCTTACCCTCCAATTTAACAAGACATATAGTCAGTCATGTAAGCAACTTGTCTAGACTGTGGAAAGTTTGAAATTCAATTTATTTTTCTTTCCCCTATCTACACAAGAAACACCCGGTGGCTGCCAGGTATCAAAAACAATTCAACTGGTGAGTTTCTTTTAGATTTCTCAATCGAGGTGACAGCAAGTCAGTCATGGGTACACTCAACAACCATAGACCAACGTTTCAAAGTAGTACACACGACACAACTACAGATAGCATTGACACAAGCAATTTTGCGTTCCCCCTTGTAAGCTACTACGGAGATTACAATAGTTCACTTAATCACAAAGCACAGCTATGTAATTGATATGCAAAAGAAGACACATCTCCCATGTTTAGCAATCAGGATCAACCATGAAGCTTTCACTACTCCTACATCAGTAAGCTTTTACTACTCTTGTTGCTAGTGTTCTAAACCAACGGAGCAATGCTATAGGAGTAGAAAAGGGAACTAGAGGTAGGAGAGGGAGCCTCTCACCGGAGAGCTTGTGGTCACCGCCATACACAGCCGCCGTCATGCCAGTCACCTCAAGAAGCACCGCTACGCCGGAGACGCCACCAGACATGTGCAAGAGCAGAGCACCTGCTGCATCCAAATCCAAATCAAACAGGAATAAAAAAATTAGGAATGGTTGCAACCATGCTTTTCAAGGCACACAACAGAAAAAATCACAAAGAATGAGACGACGCCTTTCTTGATCTGCTTCCCATACTTGGATCCAATGTTGGTCGTGTTCCGTGTTAAGGAGCTCAAGTTCAATGTGTAGCCACAGTATCCACAGCTGCCACTAAGAAACAAACAGCACACATCATCAAACTGGACATAGATGTTTTATATACAAACCTGAAGCTACAGTCCTACTTTATGAATAGTTTGACCGGACTATGCGTGTCAAATGAAATATAACAAGTTTATGAATAGTTTGACAAAAGACAGAAGCGGAAGGCACCCGCACCTAGAACAATTGTCCCAACTTTTGGTGCAAGCAGTTAGTTGACAGCAGGAGCCATGAGCCCCTAACGAATGATACAGAGATCTCGCTAGTAGGCAGAAATGAAGCATGGAATCTAGAGTAGCATATTTCAACCTCCTACACCTAGAAATGGCAGAGAAGCTCCCAATCCAGCACAAGGCGCAGCAGAGGACATGCACATGACCGCCGTCGTCGTGGCAAATCAGGACGGGGTAGGTCGCAGAGGGCGGCGGCCAGACCCAGCGGCCGCTGCGCGTGCGATACGTGGTGCAGTCCCGGGGCCTACTACTCATAAGCAAGGAGCAACACAGCAGCGTACAATAGGCACGGATCTGGCGCAGATGGATGGATGGATGGAGAAGGAGCTGACCTCTCAGCGGAGCGTGTGGTCGAAGGAGCAGCGGGCGAGGTCCGGGGCGAGGGCGAAGGGGCCGGAGACGGAGGCTGGCCGCGCCAGGGACGCCATCAGATGCGATGCTCCGCGATCTGATGGTGGTGGCGGTGCTTGGCGCATGAGGATGAGAGGGTGGTGGTGTCGATCTGGATCGGGCAGACGTCGGCGGCGCGAGGAGGCGTGGATCCAGCTCGTCGACGGCGCGGATCCGGAAGGCCCGCTGTGGCCATGGCGGGGGACATGACCCACTTGAGGACAGGGAGGCGTGGGGATTCGGGCTCCTCGCCGTCGACAACCATGGCGCGGGGGTGGCGGCGGCTATGGTTTGGCGAGCGGGTGCGGGTGCGGGAGAGAAGGGTTGGAACGGTGGGTAGTGGGGGGCTGCGTGGGTGAGGGGGTGAGAGGGCTACGTGGGTGAGAGGGTGAGGGGATGAGGTCCGCCATTGGATCCGGGAGCATCCGACGGTGTCTCATGCATGATCCGCGTGATATGCCTATGGACCAATCAGAATGCAACAAACAATTCGAAGACTTTGTGACCTTTTAAATAGGTCACGGAAAAATCATTTTCCATTTTTTAGTACTCAAAATGAATTTTTTTGTAAAAGACCTACCAAATATTTGTTCAAGTGATATCATACTCTACAAAAGTTTACATCTTGGATTGGTAAACAGTATCGACAAAGGGATTTTTTATTTTCTTTGCGAAAAAGAACCATTTTCCATTTTCCGAGTGTCCAAAAGGAGTTTTTTTGTAAAGGACCTACCAAATATTTGTTGCAAAATTGGACCAAATCATTTTTCCAAAATACTAGACCATATTTAATGCACAATTGACCAAATGGTTGGGTGTAAAGAGTTTTGATCCACCTCTCGTGAAAAAGACAAATTTCCGCCGATTTAGGTGGAAGCGGGTCAAATTTGAACTGCAGCTGCCGCATAGTTTGCTATTTATTTTTTCCAAAAATAATTTCTAGGTACATAAGTATCTATTTAATCGGAGAAACATCAAAAAAATTCCAAGATTCAACCACTAGCTAGGAACGGTCATTCCCGCCGTTTTGACCGCATTTTGAAATGGCCATAAAAAATTGAAAAAAAAATCAAAAAATTGAGAAACCTTCGCATTGTGTCATCATATGTGGCCAAGTTCCCAGGAAAAATAACAAACTTGTAATACTGCAATTATTTTAAAAAAGTGTTCTCAGAAACGAGCTATCACGTGTGGAGATCAATGGCTTTCAAGCCAAATGATCAATCTTATGGCCACATTCATGGCATAGTTTTTTCAAATGATCTCATACTGTGCACAAGGGTGCATATTGGAATGGGAAATAATGTTGCCTAAGGAAGTTTTCTTTTTCTTTGGACAAAAAAACCATTTTCCATTTTCCGAGTGCCCGAAAGGAGGTTTTTTTGTGAAGGACCTACCAAATAATTTTTGCAAAATTGGACCAAATAATTTTTATAAAATACTAGGTCATATTTAATGCACAATTGACCAAATGGTTGGGTGTAAAAAGTTTTGATCCACCTCTTGTGAAAAAGACAAATTTCCGCCGATTCCGGTGAAAATGGGTCAAATTTGAACTGCAGCTGCCTCATAGTTTGCTATTTATTTTTTTCCAAAAATAATTTCTAGGTACATAAGTATCTATTTAATCATAGAAACACCAACAAATTCCAAGATTCAACCACTAGCTAGGAACGGTCATTCCCGCCGTTTTGACCGCATTTTGAAACGGGCATAAAAAATTCAAAAAAACTAAAAAATTGGGAAACCTTCGCATTGTGTCATCATATGTGGCCAAGTTCCCAGGAAAAATAACAAACTTGTAATACGGCAATTATTTTAAAAAAGTGTTCTCAGAAATGAGCTATCATGCATGAAGATTCATTGCTTTCAAGCCAAATGATCAATCTTATGGCCACACTCATGGCATAGTTTGTTCAAATGATCTCATATTGTGCACAAGGGTGCATATTGGAATGGCAAACAATGTTGCCTAAGGGACTTTTTATTTTCTTTACATGGGAAATTCATTTTCCATTTTCTGGGTGCCCGAATTAAGTTCTTTTTGTGAAGGACCTACAGTATATTTGTTGCAAAATTGGACCAAATAAATTTTATAAAATACTAGGCCATATCTGATTCACAATTGACCAAATGGTTGGGTGTCAAATGCCTTGATCCACCTCTGGTGAAAAAAAAACAAATTCCCGCCGATTCATCGGGAAGAGGGTCAAATTTGAACTGCAGCTGCCTCATAGTTTGCTCTTTATTTTTCAAAAAATCATTTCTAGATACATAAGTATCTATTTAATCAGGGAAACATCAAAAGTTTTCCAAGATTCAACCACTAGCTAGGAACGGTCAAACCCGCCGTTTTAACCGCATTTTGAAACGGGCATAAAAAATTCAAAAAAATCAAAAATTGGAAAACCTTCGCATTGTGTCATTATATGTGACCAAGTTTCCAGGAAAAATAATAAACTTGTAATACGGCAATTATTTCAAAAAAGTGTTCTCAGAAATGAGCTATCATGCGTGAAGATTCATGGCTTTCAAGCCAAATGATCAATCTTATGGCCACATTCATGGCATAGTTTGTTCAAATGATCTCATATTATGCACAAGGCTGCATATTGGAATGGCAAACAATTTTGCCTAAGGGACTTTTTATTTTCTTTGCACGGAAAATTCATTTTCCATTTTCGGAGTGCCCGAATTGAGTTCTTTTTGTGAAGGACCTAGCATATATTTGTTGCAAAATTGGACCAAATCATTTTTATAAAATATTAGGCCATATTTAATGCATAGTTTACAAAATGGTTTGGTGTCAAAAGTTTTGATCCATCACTTGTGAAAAAGACAAATTTCTGCCGATTCAGTAGGAAGCGGGTCAATTTTGAACTGCATCTACCTTATTGTTTGCTCTTTATTTTTTACAAAAATCATTTATAGTTACATAAGTATCTATTTAATCATAAATACATGGTTTGGTGGTAATACGTCAAGGTTTGGATGTGGCCCAGGGCCCCAACTCCAAAGTGCGTAAACTCGCATGCCCGCCGCGTGGTCACCTCGTGACCTTGGTGTTGACATGCTTTCTGGGAGGCCTAGGCATGTCTAGTGGGCTGGGAACTCCCTAGGTAGGTGCTAGGAAGAAAATTATAACAGAAGAATCTCACAAGGAGACTGACCCATGCTCAAAGATGAATTAGCAGCCAAGTGTTTGATTAGCGTTACGGGAAATGCACATTGCCAATGGGCGTGAATTTTGGCTGAGGATGATCATCTACTAAGGAGAATGTCTTCACAAATTTTTAGCTCAAAAGGAGGATCCTAGGTGGTACTTGCTTTGCAAAGTACCACGCTGGACAAAAATATGAATGTTGAAGCTAGGCTCAAAATAATGAATGGATTGAGCTGAAATTTGGTGGAGGATGGTTATTTGGGCATAGGAAAGCATTGTAGAAAATTGATACCATTTGGACATGCCAAAGTAGTACTTCCTTCACAATGCTCTTCTATGGACAGAAACTTGGGAAAACTAGTGAGAGAGATTGGATGAATGAAATGAGCTAAAAATTGGTGTAGGTAAGTTACATAGGTATGGTCATGCGCTGGTAAATTTTCAGATCATTTGGGTAAGCCTAGCTAGTACTTACTTCACAAAGCTTCTCTCGAGGTAGAAACTTTGGAAATTTCCTGAGAAAGATTTACTAGGAAAATTGAGCTGAATATTATCATGTGGCAATGATTTGGGTATGGAAGAGTGCCCGAAAAGTATTAGGGTAATAGGAGGGGTCTATGTAACACTTGCTTTGCAACGTGCCAATTTGGCCATAAAATATAAATTGAAACTGGGCTCACATAGATGATTTGACTGGTATGCAATTTTGAGGAGGGTCATAATTTGGGCATATGAAGGAACTGTATAAATTTCATGTCATTTAGATATATAAAAAGGTACTTCCTTCACAATGCTTCTAGGTGGACAAAAACTTTGGAAATTTGCTGAGGAAGATTTGCTAGGCAAATGGAGCTGAATTTTGTCATGCGGTAATGATTTGGATAGGAAAGAGTGCCCAAAAATTCTGAGGGCAATCAAGAATATATAAATAGCACTTCATTCATAAAGTGCTGTTGTGAACAGAATAGGAAAATGAATATTGTTGAATTAGTTTTGAACTAGGCAAGGAAGGATTTTTACATATTTGATGAAGATATGACCCAAAGAATTTATGAGATTTTTTTGGGAATTTTGGGAATGACAGAAATATAGGTTGCTTCACAACCTATGGCAAAAACTGCCACATGGACATGACACATAGGCAAAACTGATGAGGTGGCGCCTAGTCATAGCAACGCACCACAATTTACAAGGTTATGACCATCTATATTGGTCATGATCAGCTAGAAATAAGGCAGCAGACCCGTGCTATCTGCTTTATGACCATTTCGTGTAAGGAAATTACGACCTTTCTGACCAAAATGGTCGTTATAGTTTAGGGTTTGGAGCCCCCCGAACAGCTTTTGACCAATTGGTCTGAAATGGTCATAGATCTATGACCAATTCTTCCAGGGTCACTGACAGAAGGTCACTAGTTGACATATTTCTTGTAGTGAATAGCATGGAGCAATCAAAAATTATAGATACGTTGGAGACGTATCACCTAACAATAGACATGAGTTGTCATTTGATTAACGGGATCACATCATTAGAGAATGATGTGATTGACTTGACCCATCCGTTAGCTTAGCACGATAATCATTTAGTTTGTTGCTATTGCTTTTTCCATAACTATACATGTTCCTATGACTACGAGATCATGCAACTCCCAAATACCGGAGGAACACTTTGTGTGCTACCAAACGTCACAACGTAACTGGGTGATTATAAAGGTGCTCTACAGGTGTCTCCATTGGTGTTTGTTGAGTTGGCATGGATCAATATTATGATTTTTCACTCCGATTGTCAGAGAGGTATCTCTGGGCCCTCTCGGTAATGTACATCAAAATAAGCCTTGCAAGCAATGTAGCTAATGAGTTAGTTACGGGATGTAGCATTACGAAACGAGTAAAGAGACTTGGCGGTAATGAGATTGAATTAGGTATTGAGATACCGCCGATCAAATCTCAGGCAAGTAACATACCGATGACAAAGGGAACAACGTATACCATTATGTGGGTTGACCATAAAGATCTTCGTATAATATGTAGGAGCCAATATGAGCATCGAGGTTCCGCTATTGGCTATTGACCGAAGACATGTCTCGGTCATGTCTACATAGTTTTCAAACCCGTAGGGTCCGCAGGCTTAACGTTCGGTGATAATCGGTATTATGAGTTTATGTGTTTTAATGTACCGAAGGTAGTTCGGAGTCCCAGATTTGATCACGGACATGACAAGGAGTCTCGGAATGGTCAATACGTAAAGATCGATATATTAGAAGCCTATGTTTGGACATCGGAATGGTTCTGAGTGGTTCGGGCATTTTTTTGGAGTACCGGGAGGTTACTAGAACCCCACCCCCCCGGGGAGTATATGGGCCTTATTGGGCCTTAGTGGAATAGAGGAGAGGGAAGGGAAAAGAGGGAGGCGCCCCCCAAGCCCAATCCGAATTGGGAGGGGGGCCGACCCCCCTTTCCTTCCTCCCTCTCTCCTCCTTCCTTCTCCTACTCCTACTTGGAAAGGGGGGGGGGAATCCTACTCCCGAAGGGAGTAGGACTCCCCTAGGGCGTGCCATAGAGAGGGCCGGCCCTCCCCCTCCTCCACTCCTTTATATACGAGGGAGGGGGCACCCCATGGAAACACAAGTTGATCATTGATCTTTTAGCCGTGTGCGGTGCCCCCCTCCACCATAATCCAGCTCGGTAATATCGTAGCAGTGCTTAGGCGAAATCCTGTTCCGGTAGCATCATCATCATTGTCATCACGCCGTTGTGCTGACGGAACTCTCCCTCAAAGCTCTACTGGATCGTGAGTTCGCGGGATGTCACCGAGCTGAACGTGTGCAGATCGCGGAGGTGCCGTACATTCGGTGCTAGATCGGTCGATCGTGAAGACGTACGACTACATCAACCGCGTTGTCATAACGCTTCCGCTTACGGTCTACGAGGGTACGTAGACGATACTCTCCCCTCTCGTTGCTATGCATCAGCATGATCTTGCGTGTGCGTAGGAAAATATTTGAAATTACTGCGTTCCCCAAAATCCGGGAGGTACGCCCGGGCGTTTGAGGCAGTTTTGGGTGCCCGGCTGTAGATGCTCTAACATGATAGCACAATCCTCCGTCACCCTCTTGCTATTATGTACCTCCGTCTCCAATGCAAGTCTTTTCTCCTCAATCTTCCTCTTGTTATTTTGTTCCTTGGTTTTCATTGCAAGTCTTTGGACCTTAATTTTAAGTTTTTTTCTTCTGCTTTCACCTTCCTCTCCTCGGCCGCCACCTTTGCCTTCAACCTTTCCTCCTCCATCATCTTGAGCTTGCAAAAACGAGTCAACTTCTCATCCTTCTTTCGCTCGCCAATGCCCTCTTCACCTCCACCATCGCAATGAGCTCTTCCTTTTGTGCTCCAACACCTCCATTCCTCTTCACCGCGTTTGCATTTATTTTGTCCATCTGGACGGGTTTGAGGAGTGAAGAGGTTCTCTATCAAGTCACCATCATCAATAGCGGTGCTAATTATTGTCCTCTTCGGTGTTGTTTCATAGTTCCTCCATGCTTACTTATCATTTCGCACAACAGCCTTGTAGCAATGATGCAAAGAGAAGTCCTTGCTGCCACCTCTCATATCCCTTTGCTTGTAAAGAGCTTGGATGATGGGCCCATACTCATTGATGGGCACCTCCGCTTGGTGGTGTTGGGTTGACTTGATCAATACAACCGGAACACTGGTTGCATTGGTCTTGGATCACACTCCGATGATGAGTGAGATAACCCGTTGTGCGGTTGGAGGGAATCTCCACATGGCTAGAATAGCAATACTTGATACTTCTACAAAATGTTTAATTCATTTGATCGGCCTAGCCGTGGCATCAAGAGAGACGTTCATCCATGCATCTCAGAAATTAAGGCCTTTGGTATTGTAGTTGCATGACCTTTGAGCCTTATTTCTCATTCTTTGGGTATCGGGCTCCTCAACCTATTGAACCTCCACCTCTATACTCTTATGGCTATCACATTTGTGTATTCCTTAAAACATTACCACATGAAATAAAAGCTACTCCCTCCGTCCCATAATGTAAGACGTTTTTGACACTACACTGAGTCAAAAAACATCTTATATTATGGAACGGATGGAGTAGTTCTTAAAAACATGAAATAAAGTTACATCGTATCTAACAAAAACATAGCCGACACATTTGGCGTTTGGTTTTCCACCCAAAATACGTGTTGGTTATTTTCTAGTTTCCGGTTTTTCTTCCCCGGATTGTCTTATTCCTTTTTTGGTTTATTTTAGATATTCTTTCTTTATCCCTTTTTCCACTTCCTTCACTTTTTTTCTACAGATTTTTGTTTTTTTATTTCTAACATATAAGTTTTAAATAATATGTAACCTTTACTAGAAAAATACTCAAACTTTTTTCTCATGAATACACTTTTGAAATTGCAATATTGCATGAACCTTTTTAAAGAAACCATAAACTTTTTTTTTTATAATTTCAAGATTTTTCATAAAAAATGAATTGTTTTTGTAAATGCACAAACACTTTTCCAAATTGTATCAATACTTTTCAAAATGTGTGAACACTTTTTTAACTACATGAACATTTTTCAAATCGTGGTAGCATTTTTTTAAAGCGTGGATCTTTTTTTATAATTTCATGAACATTTATCATAATGTGCAAACACTTGTTATAAAAACTCATAAACATTTTGCTAAATGTGTCGGTCCTTTTCAGGATTTTTATTTCCTAATTCCGTTTTTTATCTGGCTTTTATTTATTTTATTCTTTTTGGTAATTTTTCTTGGAATTTTACCTTTTCTTATTTCATATGTTTTATTTGTATATTTAATCTGTTTTTCACGGCAAATGCTCATCCCATTCTGTTATCTCATTTTCCACTTTCTCCTGCATAAAAATCAGAAAACTAGTCAAACAACAAAACAGAAGAAGTCGACCAAAAGCAAGGTTTACCCTTTTTTTGTAGGGGAAACACAAGTTGTATTACTCAAGCAGAAATGAGTTCATCCCTACAAGTAGGGATGTTTACCGGACCGGGACGAAGCCAAACCATTGTTCTTGCTTCCGTTCTACCAACACATACTTTTTAGGCTAGCCAAATGATTTGAGGGCTCCAAAATTTTCAGCAGATGAAAATTAAAATTGTATGGGTACGTATACACATATTCAATATGCAATACGAAGCGTTGTCCTGTCCATCTAAAATAGTGTGTCTTTTGTCATTTACGGTGCTATGAGAATCTCTTTCAGTGCCGTGACAACCATGTGTGGTACCTTGTTTTCCCCATAAACGTACAGTCTCATATGACCAAACACAACTTCAAATACACGAGGCCTCCTTAACATCTAGTGATGCTGCCAGATGACTATGGTCCTGCGCATATGCCCAAAAACATGTACGACCCAGCGCCAACGGCCAGGATAGCACGGTGCCCACGCGTACCGGCACGGGTACGCAACCTGCTCTCGTGACATATCTCAGCCAACACTGCCTAGGCCAAGCAAAACGCACGCTCGTTCAACACCGGTTTCCACTGCGGGCGAGGAGGTCGCTCGACAATGAGCAGGATATTGGTGATCGGCGGGACGGGGAACATCGGGCAGCACCTTGTGACGGCGAGCCTCAACGCCGGCCACCGGACGGCTGTGCTCGTCCGCCCGACCACCGTCGCACCCGACTCCGACAAGGCGAAGCTCTTGAACTCCCTCGAGGCCCGCGGAGTCAGCGTTGTCTACGTACGCGCGTATCACAGGATTACAAGTTTATAGCTCAGTTTATATATGTATCCTTGGTTAAACTCGGGGATGTTAATTGCATGCGCATGCAGGGGGACATGAACAACCACTAGTAGAAAACAGGGCTATGGTCCAGGCTGGCTCAGCCCATTAGTCCCGGTTCAGTGTAGAACTGGGACCAATGAGCCTCGGGGGCCGGCTGGGCCACGTGGGCCATTGGTCCCGGTTCGTCTGGACCATTTGGTTCCGGTTGGTGGGACGAACCGGGACCAATGGGCCTCGCTCCTGGCCCACCATCGTTGGTCCCCTTTGGTCCCGGTTCATGCCGCCAACCGGGACCAATGAAGTGCCTATATATACCCCCTCGCGCAAGAGCAGAACACAGTGCTCTGTTTTTTCTGGCCGAGGGGGAGAGGGCTTTGTGGTGCTCTAGCTCACCTCCTATGCACATGAGGTGTTCGATGGAATGCCCGAGCCACACTACTTAAGCTTTCTCCTCTCGAAGCTCGACCTCCAAACTCCATTTTCCTCGAGATTTGTCTAGATTTAGCGGTCCGTCACGCCCCGTCCCCGTCTTCACCGCCGCCGATCACCCGCGCCGATCTCATCACCGACACCACCGTGGTGAGCCTCTTGTTCTTATCTTCTTTCTGAAAGGAAAAAATATTCTTACTTGTATGTTTAGATAGATACTTGTATGATTTTCTTACATTTATTATTGCATCTTATATAGTGCGATGGTTTTGGTATCCGCCCTCGTCGGCCCTCGTCCTGTCTATGATTCGGATTTGGTATGTATATTATCTTTATAACTATTGGTTCATTTATTGTTTATAAAAATTATGTCGACCAACGTGACATAGATTTTATTTATCTAGGATGTATGTGAATCGGAAATGCCAACCGACCCTATTGTCGAGAGGTTAAATTTAGTTGAAGAAGAAAACAATTTGTTGAAGAAAAAAATAAAAAAAAATGAGGAGAAGGAGATGATATTGGAGTTGCATGTTGCGGATGTCGTCGATGATCACAAGATCAAGATGGATGCAATGCGCTTGAAGATTAGAAAGATTAGAAAATATGCCATTCATATCGAGGCTTGGTATCATTATGCCGTTGGATCAATTGTTACCTTGGTTGCGATTATGATCGCATTTGTTTTCGTATTGAAATGTTTTACATAGTTTCAATGTATGGTTTAATTAATTAGATGCTCCGGAGAGCTATATGTTGTTAGATGAGAACTATGTATGCACTTTGGTTTTAATGTGATGATGAACTTTTATTAATTTGGACACTTAATTATATATAATGCACGCAGATGAACCGGCAATGGATGTACGGTGATAGACACACCCGCGAGTACATTAAGGGCGTGCATGAGTTTCTCGATGCGGCTGAGGCAAACAAGCAGAATGGTTTTATGTGTTGTCCATGCACTGAATGTGAGAATACGAGGTCTTACTCTAACCGGAAAATCCTTCACTCCCACCTGCTTTACAAGGGTTTCATGCCACACTATAATGTTTGGACGAGGCACGGAGAAATAGGGGTTATGATGGAAGACGGCGAAGAAGAAGAGTACGATGACAACTATGTGCCCCCTAAATACGGTGATGCTGCAACGGGGGGAGCTGGTGAAGATCAAGAGGAACCAGACGATGTGCCCAATGATGCTGCCACGGGTGAAGCTGCTGAAGATCAAGAGGAACCAGACGATGTGCCCGATGATGATGATCTCCGCCGGGTCATTGTCGATGCAAGGACGCAATGCATTAGTCAAAAGGAGAAGCTGAAGTTCGATTGCATGTTAGAGGATCACAAAAAAGGGTTATACCCCAATTGCGAAGATGGCAACACAAAGCTCGGTACCGTACTGGAATTGCTGCAGTGGAAGGCAGGGAATGCTGTGGCTGACAAAGGATTTGAGAAGCTACTGAAAATATTGAAGAAGAAGCTTCCAAAGGATAACGAATTGCCCGACAGTACATACGCAGCAAAGAAGGTCGTATGCCCTCTAGGATTGGAGGTGGAGAAGATACATGCATGCCCTAATGACTGCATCCTCTACCGCGGTGCATACAAGGATCTGAACGCATGCCCGGTATGCGGTGCGTTGCGGTATAAGATCAGACGAGATGACCCTGGTGATGTTGACGGCGAGCCCCTCAGGAAGAGGGTTCCTGCGAAGGTGATGTGGTATGCTCCTATAATACCACGGTTGAAACGTCTGTTCAGAAACGAAGAGCATGCCAAGTTGATGTGATGGCACAGTGAGAACCGAAAGAAAGATGGGAAGTTGAGAGCACCCGCTGACGGGTCGCAGTGGAGAAAAATTGAGAGAAAGTACTGGGATGAGTTTGCAAAGGACCCAAGGAATGTATGGTTTGCTTTAAGCGCGGATGGCATTAATCCTTTCGGGGAGCAGAGCAGCAATCACAGCACCTGGCCTGTGACTCTATGTATGTATAACCTTCCCCCTTAGATGTGCATGAAGCGGAAGTTCATTATGATGCCAGTTCTCATCCAAGGCCCTAAGCAACCCGGCAACAAAATTTATGTGTACCTAAGGCCATTAGTTGAAGAACTTTTACAGCTGTGGAATGGAAATGGTGTACGTACGTGGGATGAGCACAAACAGGAGGAATTTAACCTTAAGGCGTTGTTGTTCGTGACCATCAACGATTGGCCCGCTCTCAGTAACCTTTCAGGACAGACAAACAAAGGATACCACGCACGCACGCACTGTTTAGATGACACTGAAAGTATATACCTGGACAAATGCAGGAAGAATGTGTACCTGGGCCATCGTCGATTTCTTCCGACCAACCATCAATGTCGAAAGAAAGGCAAGCATTTCAAAGGCGAGGCAGATCACCGGAAGAAGCCCGCCATGCGCACCGGTGATCACGTGCTTGCTATGGTCAATGGTTTACACTATGTAATCTTTGGAAAGGGTCCCGGTGGACTACCTGTTCCGAATGACGCTGAGGGACACGCACCCATGTGGAAGAAGAAATCTATATTTTGGGACCTACTCTACTGGAAAGACCTAGAGGTCCGCTCCTCAATCGACGTGATGCACGTGACGAAGAACCTTTGCGTGAACCTGCTAGGCTTTTTGGGCGTGTATGGGAAGACAAAAGATACACCTGAGGCACGAGAGGACCTGCAACGTTTGCACGAAAAAGACGGCATGCCTCCGAAGCAGTATAAAGGTCCTGCCAGCTACGCTCTTACGAAAGAAGAGAAAGAAATCTTCTTTGAATGCCTGCTCAGTATGAAGGTCACGACTGGCTTCTCGTCGAATATAAAGGGAATAATAAATATGCCAGAGAAAAAGTTTCAGAACCTAAAGTCTCATGACTGCCACGTGATTATGACGCAACTGCTTCCGGTTGCATTGAGGGGGCTTCTACCGGAAAACGTCCGATTAGCCATTGTGAAGCTATGTGCATTCCTCAGTGCAATCTCTCAGAAGGTGATCGATCCAGAAATCGTACCAAGGCTAAGGAGTGATGTGGCGCAATGTCTTGTCAGTTTCGAGCTGGTGTTCCCACCATCCTTCTTCAATATCATGACGCACGTCCTAGTTCATCTAGTCGACGAGATTGTCATCTTGGGGCCCGTATTTCTACACAATATGTTCCCCTTTGAGAGGTTCATGGGAGTCCTAAAGAAATATGTCCGTAACCGCGCTAGGCCAGAAGGAAGCATCTCCATGGGCCATCAAACAGAGGATGTTATCGGGTTTTGTGTTGACTTCATTCCTGGCATTAACAAGATAGGTCTCCCTAAATCGCGGTATGAGGGGAGACTGACTGGAAAAGGCACTCTTGGAAGAGACTCAATAATATGCAGGGACGGATATTCTTGGTCTCAAGCACACTACACAGTTCTACAGAACTCTACCTTGGTGACCCCGTATGTCGATGAACACAAGAACAATCTGCGCTCCAAACACCCGGAGCAGTGCGACGACTGGATTACATGTGAACACATCAGGACTTTCAGCAGTTGGTTGGAAACACGTCTCAGAGGTGAAAACACTGTTTGTGATGAGTTGTACTTGTTGTCCAGGGGACCATCTTTGACTGTATTGACTTACAAAGGATACGAGATAAATGGGAATACATTTTACACGATCGCCCAAGATCAAAAGAGCACCAACCAAAACAGCGGTGTCCGCTTTGATGCAGCAACCGAGAGCGGAAAGGACACATATTATGGTTACATAGTGGACATATGGGAACTTGACTACGGACCTGATTTTAAGGTCCCTTTGTTTAAGTGCAAATGGGTCAATCTGTTAGGCGGCGGGGTATAGGTAGACCCACAGTACGGAATGACAACAGTGGATCTGAAAAATCTTGGGTACACTGACGAACCGTTCGTCCTAGCCAATGATGTGGCACAGGTTATCTATGTGAAGGACATGTCTACCAAACCGAGAAAAAGAAAAGATAAGGAAGCGAATACATCATACGATGAGTCAAAGCGCCACATAGTTCTTTCAGGAAAAAGGGACATCCTGGGAGTGGACGGCAAGACAGACATGTCTGAAGATTATGAAAAGTTTCATGAAATTCCTCCCTTCAATGTCAAGGCTGACCCAAGCATCCTGATAAACAATGAAGATTATCCATGGTTACGGCGCAATAAGCAAATGACACAAGCGAAGAAAAAGTGAAGACTTTCTCCCGCAACTATTATGATGATACCATGCCAAATTTGTAACAGACGAACATGCTACCATTGTCTGTTTTGTACATGCACATGCTATGTGGGTGAAATTATGATACCATCCCAACTTTCAACTTTTTCAGAGTTCATTTGAAATGCTTTCATGTCTTATGGTTTGAAACTTTGATACTTCGAAAGTGATTGTCCATTTTGTACACGAAGTGCATCAAGTTTTTGTCGTAACCCTCTCTACTTTTTGGAACATGCTATGTGGGTGAAATGATGATACCATGCCAACTTTCAACCTTTTCAGAGTTCATTTTGAAATGCTTTCCAATTTCAGAGTCATTTAGCTCAAAGAATGAATTAATAGCAAACATAATAAACTACAAAAATTTTATGAAAATAAAAACAATCAATTAAAATATTATGTTATGATCAACTAAAATAAAACTATAATATTCTTCAATAGCAAAAAGAATATAATTTTTGTGACCTAAAATCAAACTATAAGTATTTAATTGTAAGTATAAATAAAAAATAAATAGCAAAGAAGAAAAATTTTCTAATTTTATAGTAAAGTTATTCATAAACTAGTGATTCACACAATTTTTTAAAAATTCAAATTTAAACTATTTAAAATTTAAAACTAATGGCACTAACAGAAAGTTTATAATTTTTGTGACCTAAAAGCAAAAAGAAATCACTAAAAAACTGTAAGTATTTAGTTTTAAGTAGAAATAAAAAAAATAAAAAACCAAAAAAATATAGAAATAAAAAAGAAAAAACAAAAAAAAACCTCCTACTGGGCCTCCACGGCCTGAATACGACTAGACACCCTACATGGGCCAGGATTCAGGCCCGTAGAAGGCCCAATAGGCCCACAGACAGTAGCAAGTTTAGGCCCGAAAGCCTGCATTAGAGAGGAGCTCGAATGGGTAGGCACACCAGCGCTTATAAACCAGTGCCGGCGCCCTTCAGCTAGCGATGTGGGACTAAACTTTTGGGCTCGGGGCAGCAAAGGCCATTGGTCCCGGTTGGTGGCACCAACCGGGACTAAAGGTGGCATTGGTCCCGGTTCGTGGCACCAACCGTGACCAATGCCCCCCTTTAGTCCCGGTTGGTGGCACCAACCGGGACCAAAGGCCGCCGCTTCCCGCCCTTTGGGCTGCTGAAAATTGGCCTTTGGTCCCGGTTCGTGGCACCAACCGGGACTAAAGGGGGCATGGGTCCCGGTTTGTGCCACCAACCGGGACTAATGCTCCGTCTATATAAGCAAAGACTTAGCGTTTTTTCAGATTTCATCGCCAGTTCCCCGCCCCGACGACGCCGCCAGGCTGCCCGAGCTCGCCCCGACGACGCCGTCAGGCTCGCCGTCGCCCCGCGCCCCTGCCCCGTGCTC
>NC_041384.1:168486739-168491781 GCF_002162155.2 Triticum dicoccoides
AACGCCGGACATTCATGAGAGAGGCGAGGAAGAAGGGGAAGAAGAGGGAGAAGAAGAGGAGAGGAAGAAGAGGAAGTCTTCTCCTCTATTCTTTCTTCTCTTCTTTTTTCTTCTTCTTCTTCCTCTTTATTTTATCGGGAACGAGGGTTGTCGAGAGGTCGAGGAGTGGTAGAGGAGAAACCCTAAATAGAAAGTATCGTCGGTGTGAGATACATGTACCGTCGGTGTCGGACACTACACCCACATCCCACAAGTGGCGCGGGCTTCGACGCCCACGTCACTTGTGGGACGTGGATGTAGTGTCCGACACCGAAGGCCACATGTATCTCACACCCATGATACTTGCTAGCTATTTAGGGTTTCCTCTACCGAAAAGAAGAGGAGTTATTCTATTTTCTCTTCTTCTCCACTATTCCTTTCTTCTTCTCCTCTTCTTTTTCTTCTTTTTTCTTCTTCTTCTTCTTATTAGCCGGAAGTAGAGAGAGGTTTCCTAGTGTCAAAGTATTGAAGAAATCCATGCCTTCATCATTAGCCGGAAGTAACTAGGGCATGTTGGTACGAAGTTCTGCAAAGTTGTTCTGGAATGGAGTCCCGGATAGAATAATCCACCTTTTGGTACGAATTCAGCAAAGGCCTTCCAAATAGCGATATTCGGAAGGCTCTTGCTGAACTTTGTACCAAAAAGCGAATTATCCTATCTGGGACTCCGTTCCAGAACAACTTTGAAGAGCTTCATACCATCATGCACATGTTACTTTTGCCTAATGATGAAGACATGGTTTTGTTGAAGGCAACCTCCCGACCCCTCGGCGATTCTATCGAACATGAGAGGAAGAAGAGGATAAAAAAAGAAGAGGAAGAAGAAAAAAAAGAGGAGAAGAAAGAATAGATGTAGTGTCATCGTTGTCGATATATACCCCCTCCCGATAGCTTACTATGATTAGGTAGCTAGTTCTACGTTTGGCACTAATATATCCATCTGTCATGTTTGAATAATAATTGCCATGTTGTAAATATTTTTAGAAACTAAGGACACCGCCCTAGACGAAGCAACAAAAGAAGCATTGTTGAGGGACATAATCGCAGAAGGAAGTGATGCCATCTCGTTGTTTCTCAACGAAACCGATGGTCTGGAAGGAGAGGGTGAACAAGCTGGCTATGGTGACCTAATGCCGGTGCAAGAAGAAGAACATGAGGACGGCTCCGGTGACCCAATGCCGGTGCAAGAAAGAGACCGTGATGACGGCTCCAGTGACCGAACCAAGTCCGGCCAGGTATATATATTAGTTAAGCCTATGCTGACTAGCTGATTGATGCATTCATTGTTTTGGTATATACACATATTAATTAAGTCTTTGTTCTTTTTTTTAGCCCTCCGAATCGAGCACAACTTCGGTAAAGAGACGAGGCCTGAAGAAAAAGTTGAGCTCGGATGAAAAGTTTGAGATCATAGCAATCGCGCCCGACGGCCAACCTATTGAACCCCTCCGGACAAAGAGCGCATTTGTTGCTCAGTGCGGGGTTCTGGTTAGGGACAAGATCCCGATAAGCATCCAGCAATGGTTTAAGCCGGCTACAGAAGACCCTGAGGTGTCTTATGTCAATGATATGCAGAAAAATGATCTTTGGACTGAGCTGAAGTCAAATTTCACCCTACCGCCTGAGGATAATCCAGAAAACCCAGTTAAAGAGAAATTAATCAAGTCTTTTGCTCTAAAGAGGATGGCAGAACTATTCAGGAGGTGGAAGAAAGAGCTGAATAAGTTTGTCGAAAATAATGAGACACCAGAATTCAAGGGCAGATATGAGAAGATCAGAGATCACTGGCCCGCATTTGTGGCCCACAAGACATCAGAAAAGAGTAAGAAGATGTCGGCGACAAACAAGCAAAATGCTGTGAAGAAGAAGCTTCACCATCGCACGGGTTCAGGTGGCTACCTCGTAGCCCGGCCTAAGTGGTCCAAGACTGAGAATGATCTGGTTCATAAAGGGATCGAACCAGAGACAATTAACTGGCCAGACCGTTGCCGGACTTGGTTCTTCGGGGCTGGCGGAACACTGGACCCTGTAACAGGGAAGTGCATTTGGACGAACGATCAAATGGACATACCAGTCAGTAAGCTTAAGCAGTATATCGAAGCAGCGCAGGAAGGGACGTTCTTTTCAGACAGAGAGAACGACGAGCTCACAATGGCCCTCGGGAATCCTGAGCACCCTGGACGGACACGAGGCATGCCAGGCTCCATTCTGTGAAAGGTTGGGTTTCCGGACGCGGGCGGTTACAAATCCCATGAGAGGAGGAAAAAAGTGCAGCAGACCCAAATACAGGCGCTGCAAGCAAGGGTAGACGCGATAGAGGAACGAGAAGCAAATCGCAGCAAACGTACTGCCGAAGCCTCCCCCGAAGCTACCCCGCCATCTCAGCGCAGAAGCAGCGTGGCTTCCACCGAGCTGCTTCAGCTGGAGCATGCCTTGACGGCTCCTGCCAGCTATCCCGTGGATGCTATAACGAAGTCTCAAAATTGCCACCTTATGACGCAATGGATGAATTTGAAGGTCAAGGCGGCTGTTGGCTCTGTTTATCCTACTGAACCCGGCGCAACTTTTCACTGCCGGCCGATTCCAGAAGGATATGCTAGGGTGATGGTGGATGAGATAACGGAGGGATTTGAGGACCTCCAGCTTGACCACCCTACCGGTGAAGGGGAGACTCGGCTGGGGTCTGCTCTGAAGACTCCATGCCTATGGCGGAAGGAGCTCATCAACCTTCCGAACTGGACGCCACCGCCTCCTCCTCCTCCTCCGGCGAGTCAGGGCACTCCGCCTCCACCGCCTCCTCCTCCGGCGAGTGACGATCAGGGCCCTCGGCCGACTCCTTCTCCGGCGCGTGGCGGCACTCCGCCTCCTTCTCCGCCTGCGCCGACGCGCTCGAGCAGCCAGCCTCCTCCTTCTCCGCCTCGTCAGCAAGGGCGGAAGAGACCTGCCGCCGCTCCAGCTGCTCCAGCGCGTCGTAGTCCTTCTCCTCCGCCGCTTAAGCAAGTAAAGAAGACAACCGCTCCGTCTGCTCGGTCGGCGTCTAGCAGTACAACCAGAGGCGGGAGGACATACAGATTCGGTCCTTCTCTGAAGACTCCAGAGAAGTTACCATATGAGAGGACCCTGGAGGAGAATGTCGAGATCGCGCGAGAAGAAGTGAGGAACTTCTTTGAAGGGGTGAAAGCAAAGAAACATCCACCTCCGGAGGAGAAGGTAGATCGGGTGAAAGTGAAGCGCACTCTGGCTGCCCTGACAAAACCAACGAAGTCTGATCCGCCGAAAGAAAACTATGACCGCATTATTGGAAAGGAATTTGCCGAAGCGGAGCGGTCGGGAAGTACTGTCAGTGATCAAAGGCTGAAAGAATGTCGAGCTGGGAAACAAATTGCTCAGCTCGGCGAACAAGCGAAGCAATCATGCCCCCCGCTCAAGGTGCCTAGCCACAACGTCGATAATGATCCGAGGATGGTGCCCGGTTATAGCAATCTTGCAGATTACCTGCCCGACGAAGTACATTATGAACCCATGGAGGTGCAAATACAAAGATACGAGTATGGGAAGCCTCTCGTCAAAGATGAAAAATCTCTATCAACGATGATGCGAAGATTGCATGATTGGTACTTGAAAATCTGCAGAGACTCTGGGGGAGGAGTACTTTGTATGTGAAAGTTAAAAAGGAGCATGACCTCGTTGGAATTGATCTGTTGCCTGTTCCATTTGAGGAGTTCTATCAGTTTTTCAATCAATTGGCCCTCGATAAAACAACGGTCGCCTGCTACTGTCTGTAAGTAGTACTACTTCTGTCATTAAGTTTCTTATATAGCTTAGCTCTTTCATTGCATGTATTTATAATCATCCTCACTATATTATGCAGATTGAAGATCGCCGAATTGAAGAAAAGACAAGTCGGTGATATTGGGTTCATTAACACACATCTCATAGATGCAACTCAGGTTAAACTTCATGCCGCAGCTACCGAGGCCAACTTGCTACGATCGTTCGTAATAAATCAAAACAAAGATATAATACTCTTTCCTTACAACTTCAGGTGAGTGTTACTATCTTGTGCGTATTCGATTTCCCTTATATATTAGTCAAGGTTATAGTAATGTAATTCATGAGTTATGCATGTGTGTGCAGTTTCCACTATATTCTCCTAGAGATTAAGCTTGAGCAGGGAGTAGTAACCGTCTTGGACTCTAAACGAAAATATCCCAAGGAGTATGCGGACATGACTGAAATCCTCAAGAAGTAAGTTAAATCGACCATTATCCACCATATCAGCAACTTTGTTCATTTCCTGATATCAAGTAATTGTTTTCTTTGTCCGGCAGGGTTTGGAGAAAATTCACCAAAACAGTTCCGGGACTGCCGAAGGAGCTGGAATTTAGACACCCGAAAGTAAGTACTATAGTAGCATGTTCCGCGCATCTCCTAGTGATTCAAGCGCTAGTTTCATCAATACCATTTAGCATTCTTCCTTATCAGTTTGATTGACCTCTATTTCTTGTAAAGTGGTTGTGGCAGGAACAAGGGAATGATTTCTGTGCATACTACATCTGCGAGTCCATCCGCCACACGACCTGTGAGCGGGGCGGGTACTCTAACGAACAATATGAAGTACGTAAATAACAACATTCACAATTTTATTTTATTACCATCATTTGTGTTGAGTTTCATTCATTCATATATATATGTATTGACCCCCTTCTTCAAATTAGATGTTTCGGAAGCGGGATGAACTCCTAGCACCAGCTCACATGCGAGCAATTCAAGAGGAATTGGCGGCATTCTTTCTTGACCACGTGATCCCTGAAGACGGAGAATTCTATGTGGACCCTGAGTCCGTATGATTATATTTGTAAGAGATAATTATTGTATATATGTAGCCGGTAGTGTCAGATAGATATACGAGAACTTGTTGTTCGACCAATCTCTCGGAGAAGGAGAGGTGGTCGATATCACTTCTCTCTGTATATATGCATATATGTTCATGACGATCTTCT
>NC_041384.1:168491935-168496242 GCF_002162155.2 Triticum dicoccoides
CTCCTGACTGGGCTCTGCGCACTGCCCACGTGGAGGGCCTTTAGTCCCGGTTCTGGATTGAACCGGGACTAAAGGGGGAGGTATTAGTACCGACACTTTAGTCCCGGTTCCGGAACCGGGACTATAGGCCATTTTTCTACCAGTGGACCACGGGAGCTTGGTGGCGGCGATCAAGCAGCATGGGGAGGTTGTAATCTCCGCCGTCGGACACGGCAGGCCGGAGGAGCTGGACGGCCAGATCAAGATCATCCAAGCGATAAAGGAGGCTGGAGATGTGAAGGTACATGCGCAGAAGCCTTCTTCAACTACATGCATTACGAAGATTGTAGTTTTTTTTCCTTCTTCTTGGAACTACGAGTATACGATAAGCGATTTTTGCTTTTTCCTTCCGAAAAGGCTTTGTCGAGACATCGCATTTTCCGCTCATTTTTCTACGTGTTTGTTTATTTTAGATGGAGTAGTATATAGTCTGATTAGATGCAGAGGCCGGCCGTAATCTTCCTCTTCTAAAAGAATTCAGGCAGTGCTATACACACGATAGAATGCACACGACTCATAGACGATAGTTAAATCCAGCCGGACATGCACTGATTGACAATGGCACCAACGGCTGGATTAGCACGTCGTGCATAGATCGTGCAGGACTGTCGTCTGGGTAGCATTCGAAAAAAATTAGTCTGATCTAGGAAGGGCTGGACAAACAGCTAATCGCGCTTCTCCTCCTCTTAGTTTTGTTTTTTTTCCTTGCCGGGATTCGTAGTTTGGTTTCAGCTCAAAACCAATGTAACTACTTGTGCAGGAGCGGTCATGTTGTTGCTTAATCTGTTCTATTTACTTTTTGAGGGAATCTATTCTATCTTTACTTCACTCAGTCGTCTAGAGCATTTTTGTGTTTTTTTTTGTGGGAGAGCATTTTTGTCTAGACGGGAGAAACCTAATCAACAACCAAAGAAAAAGATGGACCCTCTACAATGAAAATGTTACCTCAACTACCCTAAAAAAATATTACCTCGACTGAATGTTTTTTTTACAACTAGATAATTGTATGTGTGTTGCAGCAGAGGTATAAATATTCTACTACATCTGATTCATATTAATTGACATTATTTTAGTATAAAAATAAGTAGGGACAACCATGTACTCCCTCCGTCCCATAATGTAAGATGTTAGTATAGTGTCAAAAAAGTCTGAATATACTCCCTCCGTTCCTAAATACTTGTCTTTCTAGGCATTTCAACAAGTGATTACATACAGAGCAAAATGAGTGAATTTACACTCTAAAACATGTCTACATACATCCGTATGTAATAGTCATTTAAAATGTCTAGAAAGACAAATATTTAGGAACGGAGGGAGTAGTACATTATGGGACAGAGGGAATAGTATAATATGAAGTGTCAAACAAGTCTTACATTATAGAATGGAGGGAGTAGTAGAGATTTTTTTTAGCTGTTGAAGTTGCCCATCTTTTACTCCATTTAATACTGGACAGTATTTCTGAAGTTGCCCATCTAAGAAGTTCAATTTTACTCCATTAATACTGGACAGTAATTCTGATCAGACAATTGCGCCCATCAGACCAGGTCCATATGTATATGTGGTGTGTGACAAGGACGATATACATCGCAAAAGAAAATTGTCCATTTTAAAATAAACAGCCTTGAAAAGTTCACACATGTGGTTGTTTAACTCTAAACTGAGTGATACTCCCTCCGTTCTAAATTACTCGTCGCAGAAATGGATGTATCTGGAACTAAAATACATCTAGATACATTCATATCTGTGACATGTAATTCAGAACGGAGGGAGTAGTTGTGTCAGAGCATGTGCGTTTGTAATGTAAGGCCTCCTTTTTTTGAGAGAGAGGGTGTAAGGCCTCCTTTGATTAAGAGGATTGAAATTTGAAGGACTAGAATCTTTATGAATGTTTTCTATCTTGTTTCTTTGATTTATTGGATTGTACATCCTATAGGTAATTTTTCTAAAGATCCCTTTGTACTAAAGTCCATCTACTCAAACTTTTTTGACACAATCCTTTGATTTTTCTACAGTGCAACCACAAAATTCTACAGTATTAGATTTTATTTTTTTTGCGCTTTTAGAATTCTGTGAACCAAAGAGGCCCTAAATATTGTATAATATTATACTCCCATGTTCTACAATATAGTGTCGAAAACGTTTTTATATTATCGAATGGAGGGAGTATGTATTAATTGTCTCTTACCCTCAGATTTGGATTTTCTATCCTAGGGGGGCCACAATCTACCGTGACATGTATATATAGAATCTATGGATCTAGTGTAAGTTGTCACACGTTGTATCAATATGCATGTTAATTTGTGCCGTTAATTTGTATCGCTTGTTCGTCATCAGCATCATATGTGGACAACACCATTCTCGAGACATATTATTGTCTTACTCCTATTTCTGTTACGAACTAAAAAACAAAAACAAACAGTACATGGGATGCACCCAGACGCAAGCTTACCTGGCGGGACGTCTACGTGAAGCTTCCACAGCCAGCCTGGCCTGACAACCCTGCTCATCGTTAGCCTGGCTCGGGCCACCGAATTTCTACGCCTGAGAGCATGCCATGGTTAATAATACAACCAACAATCGACTATAAGAAGTTATCATGTCATCTACAGTCAACCTTTTAGCTAGCATGTAGTAAGTCTTAAATATATAATAGTTTATTAATAGTTGGTCCACCTTATATCCTCATAAAATGCCTTGAGTCTCGTGTTGCACCTGGCTACTAACCAAAAGTCTGTTTTTTTTCTCTCTCATCTTCTTTTTCCTCCAACTAAACAAAGATATATTATTTTATTTATTTAGCCTGCTTATGTCACCTTATTGTAGTTGCTCTGACTCAGGCTAAACATAAAACAATATACTAATACATGTCTATCCTATCCTTCTATTGGTCTGCCAACATATTTTTATTGTACTGCATTTCTCAGGCAGTTCCTCGGGCTGAAGTCATGAACCAAAACCTTAGGCTGAAGTCATGAACCAAACAAGCACGTTGCCAACATGACTGACATGCAGAAATCATTGAAGTCTCCGGCTCCTCTCAGGCAGGCATTTTTCTCAGGCACGCTACCCAGGTCGTCAACCAAACAGCCTACATGCTTACACACTTGTCCTATTCCCATCTGTCCATGGTATCTTAGCTACCACAGACAAAGTAAAATCATTATTCCCGCCGTGCCGGTGCATTAGGCACGTTACGAAAACTAAATAATATTAAAACACTTAGGTGCGGTGCATTATAAATAATTCACGCTATCTAAGCAATAATTCATTTTAGGATAATATAAATAACTATACCATGAATTATTTACTTGCATGTTGAGGTAGTACTGATTTTACTTTGTTGTGGTATCTAAGCAATAATTCATTTTTAGGATAATATAAATAATTCATGGAATCTAAGCAATAATCCATTTTTAGGATAATATGAATAATTATTTGTACCATGAATTATTTATACCATGTATTGTTTTTGTCTTTGTTTCGAAAATCATTGGTGGAAATTGACACCATTGCCTACATGGGAGCTCTGTCTCATTGGGCATGCTTCCATTGCTTAGATACCATGTTTTATGTATATTATCCTAAAAATGAATTATGATGATGTAGTATACTTGCATGTTGTGATAAATAAGTTAATGGGAGTCATTCTCTTGGGTATATAGGATTAGCGTATATTCTTTCTCCCTCCTCCTCCTTAGGATCCGCCTCACCTCCGATGGCCTTTGGGTGGTGGAGGTGCGGAGGATATCGGACCCCACCGGCGGGAGGGACCTCGTTTTCGTTTTTGTTAGGTTCAACGTCTTGGTTTGGGTCGTGTGGCGGTGACGATGTCCCTTAGTAGAAATAATGTATCCCACGTCCTATCCCCTAATGGTGCAAATAGCGTCGTTGGAGGATGTGTGGAGGTGTGTCTCTGTTAGATCTCACAGGATTCGGCCAGTGCTGGTCTTCGGTGAATCTATTTGGATCCAATTGTTGTTCGTCTACGTTCGTGTGGGTACATGTTTGATCTTTCTGATCTAGAACTCTCTTCATCGATGATGGTTGTTGCTCTGATGTGTTTGTCCTTTGGGGCCTTAGCGCGACGACTTTCTGAATGTCTGCTACATGTCCACAACAAGGTTTGTCCGATTCCGGTGAGGAAGGAGTGGTGTAGGCGGCACACCTTCGGCTCGGACCAGTGCTTATAGTCGTCCCTACTTTGTTCATTGACCTCAATGTAATTTTTATTACCTCTTATATTCTTTGCACAACCATGATTGATGAAT
>NC_041384.1:168496520-168502253 GCF_002162155.2 Triticum dicoccoides
GGCGCTTCCGATCTATTCATCTACTATCAAGGTACTACGACATACACCGGAAGTAAAAGCTACATCAAGGTCCGTAGATCACCTAACGACGACTATAAACACTGGAGCGAGCCAAAGGCGCACTGCCGTCGTCACCCCTTTAACTATCTAATGTAATATCAATTATCCCCACCCAAAAACTTCAATTATGGTCATTTATGTTATGAAAAAATAGTGAAGCTATATTTTATATGTTGAACGACAAAATCTTCTATTTTAATTTATGAATTGCATTTAAGTAAGTTTCATTATCCTTCATGTATTATGACTATAATAAAAGCTTTAATATATTTTTGGAAATTGAGTTTTCTAGATTTTACAAACCAGATGAGATTGGTATAAATTAAATCCAAAAATCACGGTCTATAATAGAGAATATATTTTACTAAAGAAAAGGTATCATATTTGATTTTGAATTAAGATTTTTAAATGTCATAAACTCAAATGGAATTAAACTTAGGAATTTCAAAAGCAATGGGAAAAATAAATATGATGTTTAATTTTGATTATACTTTTATGACTTTTTTCAGAAAGTATTATAGAGTAAGCATGAGATGGATATGCTTTTGTCAATATTGTATAACTGTTATAATTTCTTGTGACGTGATGCCCAGGTCACCTCTGATTTAGTCGCCACAGAGCGTGACATGCTTGACAATTTATCGAAATGAGAGTCTTGTGTTACAAGGGTAAATAAGGCATGTATTTCTTAAATTATCGCTTGTGAAAACTTCCATTTAAATGATGTAAGAAAATGTCACCCAAACAAAATACATGCTTAATAGTAAAATATGTTTTTAAAAATACATCTAAACATACAATGACAAAAGAGTAAATGGGGGATGTTGTAATTGGATTTGTGCTTGAGGGGCATGCAAAATTTGTTTGCGAGATTATAACTTAATTAATTTAAACCCAAACTACCCAGTTAGATGCGATCTGATATAACCAAAGAAATTTCACCCCTCCTCCCCATCCATACATGATTAGGGTTTTTATCGAGTCAACCCCCTTGCAACTTAATTAATTGAAAACCAAACTAGTTGCTGCCAATCTGTCTCGCCCTCGGCGGCCCTATCGATCATGGAGGTGCGGTGGACCCTAGTCCCTCGTCGATAGGAGGGTCCCCATGTTTTCTTTAGGTAACCTTAGTGTAATGATCCGGGCGGTGAGGTGGTGATGATGTCCTAGAGTTAAAATAATATCCTCCGGACGTTTTCCGCTTCGGCGGAGGACGCGTGTAGGTGTGTTCCTGGCAGATCTGTTTGGATCTAGTTGGCATAGGTCTCCGACAAATCTACTTAGATCAGGTTGACCCTAGTCTCCGGCGGATTCGTCTGGATTCAAGAGATGTTTATGGTTGTTTGTTGCCGGTGTGTTTGCAGGTATGGTCCTTTTGATCCATGTTTTTCTTCATCGATGATGATTGTTGTTTTGGTGTGTTGGTCCTTTAGGACCTTAGCATGATGATTTCCCGGCTGCGAACTATAACAAGATTTTGTGCAGCTGCTGTAAGCGACAGACGATGATGGTAACACATCTTGGGCTTGCTCCAATGCTCGTAGTCCTTGCTAGGTGACCAATGAACCTAGTTTTATATATTTTACTTATGGAGATCTTTGTACTACTGTTACATTTTGTTGATAGAATATTAAACAACTTTTCAAAACTAAGATCTGATCGTTTTTTTAGCAAGAGAATTGTCACCTTGCAACTGAAACTTGCTAAAATTCATGAAGTTTTTTTACTTGCCGTCTCACATCCTTTTTGGTTGGGATGCGCGATGCAATGATGTCCGACGGTTTTCCCGGGGGACGTGATTTACTTCTTAATCCGTAATCTTAGGATTTTCTTAGCGAGACCTGGCTACTCATGTACTACTCCTTCCGTTTCTAAATATTTGTCTTTTTAGAAATATCAAATGAACCATCACATATGAATGTATATATTTTTTTGAGCCGAAACCATAGAACAATCATTCTACGGTATTATATGAATGTATATAGATATATTTTAGAGTGTAAGTTCACTCATTTTGTTTCATATGTAGTCATTTGTTGAAATATCTAGAAAGACAAATATTTAAGAACGGAGGGAGTATTAAGCATGTATCCAACTAGCTTTGTAATAGGGTTTCGGCGTCACATTTTATTCGTTTGGCTGTGTGGCTTTATATATAAAGCAGGAAAAAAGCCTGCTTTGAGGATTTGGTTAATTTACTTCTTCGATGGAAGTCTGAACCGACAAAATACTGCAGCGTTTTGTGCCATCTGAATTCGGGTGTGACGTGGAGCATCATGCCGAGCGCACCCTGGAGCCAGCAAAGAGCATGATAGTAGAATCCAAGCTTCGAGTTCGGCGAGCCATCACAGACGTAGGGATTCCTCATACCATCATCTGCAGCTACTGGGCTATTGGCTTGCTGTTTTCTACACTCGGCAACTCCGGAGAAAATGGCCCTCTGTCGACGGCGGTGGACATCTTTGGTGACGAAAAATCACGAGGTAAGCATTTACTATTTCACTTTTAATGCCCCTTCTCCTCTGTATCATCTAGATGTAATTTCTGAGTTGGGCACTACTTTTTCAGCCATCTTTGTAGACGAGAAGGATATGAGCATGCTGACCATAAGAGCCGTGGAGGACCCACGAACGCTTGACAAGATCCTGCACGTGCGCCCTCCCGCCAACATGCGCTCCTTCGGCCAGCTCCTCCATCTCCTGGAGAAGAAAACCGGCAGGACGTTCGAGAGGCACTACATCACCGAACAGGAGCTCGCCAAGAAAATCCAAGGTAGCCGCCGATCTATCCATCCATACATGCTAGCTAGTTACAGATGAAATCGTCAACCTCAATCGAACTGATCGCCTCCGCGGGGCCTCCGAATGCAGAGGCTCCATTCCCTCTCAACTTTCAGCTGGCGATGGTGCACTCGACGCTGGTGCACGCCGGGGCGTGTGAGCGCGCGGTCGACCCGGCTGTTGACGTGGAGGCGACGCGGCTGTACCCGGACGTACAGTTCCTCACGGTGGAGGAGTGCTTGGATGGCCTTCTTCTCTGACTGACTGAGACTGAAATGACCGGTGTGCGAGCTGTGCTGTTAGATCATCCGTCATTGTATCGCCGGCTTGTGTGCTTTCATTTCATTGAAGATACATTGTCATGTGATGCATCAAAAATGATCCCTAAAATCAAGTTCCTTGTTTACGTCCACTCTCCATGTGCCATGTTAATCTAATGCCCATTTGGAACTCTAATTATGCGTCTCGTCGAATCTCGTGCCACTGGGGAAGGGAGAGGGGCAGATCCTATTTGCCGCCCGCGGGGAGCAAACAGAGGTATCTTCGACCGCAGGGCCCGTGGGTGGGCTGGCCCAGTTCGCGGCCCAGAGTGCTGTCCGTTCGCTCCTTCATTTTTCGTCCGTTTTTTCTCTTGTTTTTTTTATTTTCTGGTTCTTTCATGTTTTTCTGGTTTTTCGTTTGTTTGGTTTTTTCATTCACTAAAAAATGGTAAGAATTTTTTTCAACAAACGGTGCACAATTTTTTTAAAAAATGATTAGAATTCCTTTTTATTTTTTACAAAAATGGTTGAAATTCCAAATTCTGGTCAGTATTTTTTAAAAGTACTTTTTCAATTTTCTTTTGAAATTTTAAAAAATGTTCGCATTTTCTAAAAGAAATGTTCATGTTATCAAAAAAAATCTCTTTTCGAAAAATTGCTTTCAAAAAATTTATTCACAATTCATAAAAATTTATTGGGAATTCGAAATTTGTTAGTAATACTAAAACATGTTCATATTTTTTAAAAATAATTCATGTTTCCAAAAACCTTTCACCTTTTTCAAATTTTGCTTGATTTTCAAGATATGTTCACTATTCACAAAATTCTTCAGAATCCAAAATTTGTTCACAATTTTTAAAAACACATTTTTGGAAGTAATACGGTTTTTTTTAATGTTTGATTTTTCTAATTTTATCCACTTCTCAAAAGATATTTAAAACAACACAGGTTTTTGGGGGTGAAAAATAGATTAAAAGACAGAATTGGAAAATACAAAAAAATAGCTTCGTTCAGCGAAGCCACTCTAGTTGACGCACATAACTAGCGATTTGGTTTTCAGCCCAATTCGATAGGTCTGTTCTTTCCTATTAGTTTTCTCCAAGAAAAATGATTGTTTGATCTTTTGTATGGATTTAGAAAGATACATAATCGCAACATTTAAAAAATGTCCAGGAATTATTTAAAATCATGAATTAAAAATAAATTCTCGGACTAAAAAAATGATCGAGTTTTGAAAAACTATTCACATATTTGGAAAAAAATAATGTGCTTAAAAATACCCTGGATTGCAAAAAATGTTCACGAACCATACTTTTCACCTGAAAATGAAAATGTTCTTGAATTTTAAAAAAGACATTGAATTAAAAATATGTTCGTGTATTAACAAAAAAATCATGTATTGATAAAATGTCATTGGATTTCAAAGGTTTTTTGTGTTTTCATAAAATGTTTGTAGAAAAAAAATTAAATGTCTTTAATTTTGAAAGTCTTAATGAATTATTAAAGTGGCTCTCCTCGTTGGAGGAGGACGGGCGTTTACAATGGCGGCTGGTACCCCTCGTCGTCGAAGGAGATGACGATCTCTTCCTTCATGGAGGAGTCGGCTGCCATGGGGCAAGATGGCCCCGAAGAGCAAGGTCGGTGGCGCCACGATCTTGACATGCTTGCCGGCGCCGAGGCCCAGAACTTGCCCATTGCCAGTGAGTGAAGGAAGAGGGGAGTGGCGGAGGCGCAGAGATGTGGAGTGGAGAGTGTGTTCTGGACGAGAACAACGTTGGTGTTGTGCTTAAATAGTCGTGACCAGGTGAATAGATGTTTAGGCTACTTCAATGCGGACTACGTCCACCTCGTCCAGCCCCTCCCCGACCGGCGCGATGGAGACTACGTCCACCTCGTCCATCGGTGTCCTGTCCTTGGCTTCATCGTGCAAGCCTGAGAACATCACGCGGAGGATGCAGCGATGCCGACAGCGAGAGAGGGAAGCGGCGGCGGCGCAGATGAGGGAGTCCTGGACTAAGGGGTCCTCGGGCGTCCAACCTGTTGGACATGGGCTAGACTGATGGGCTACGAAGATACAAGACCGAAGACTCTCACCCGTGTCCGGATGGGACTCTCCATTACAAAAAAGACATATCCGTGACATTTTCGGCCGAACGAAAAAAATTTCTGTCATACATATGACACTTCTATGATGATAATTGTGACAAAACCCGGTATCATCATAGATATGGTGGGCTCCTACTTCTATGACAAAAAATCATGACAGAAAATGGGCTTTTCATCCTGGGCGGGCCGGAGACGCAGCTGCATGACATTCTTTGGACCGTCCATGACAAAAAAAATCATGGTAGAAGCGAGGGGGAGGAAAATTTCGGGGAGTTCCCGGTTACGGTGGGCGGTCGGGGGCCGAGCGATGCGCGTTTCTCTCATACACGTACGCGCGTGTGTGCGAGGCGTTGACTCTAACTGAACCCGAGCGAGGCGTTGGGCTGTAACTGAACCAGAGCGATTGCACTGCAAGCTACGCGTTACTGAACCCGAGCGATCGGTCGATGGCTGTTAACTGAACCCGATCGAGCGATTCCTTCACTACTGCTGCTAACTGAAGCCGGTCGATGCTGCCTCTGGATTGA